>NC_034433.1:931089-991938 GCF_002078875.1 Numida meleagris | reverse complement strand
GCCGGGACATGGCCCCGCGCGGCCGCCCCGAAGCCGCCGCCATGCCCAAGCGGGGCGCCCGCAAGCGCCTCAAGTTCCGCGCCGACGATGTCTGCTCCGAGCGCGGTGAGGGGCGGCCCTGAGAGGAGCGAGGATGGAAGGGAGCGAGGCTCTGCGGAGGGACGGGCCTAAGCGGGCCCTACGGTCTGGCCCGAGGGTGGAAGGGGTTCGGAGACGGAAGGGGTCCGGGCTCTGGGTGCGGGGAAGCGAGGCCTCTTCAGCTGGTGGAGTGCGGCAGGGAGCCAGCCCGGCCTGCGGACGGGGAGCCTGGGTTTGTGGGGTGGGTTGGGCTGCTGTGAGGAGCAGCGTGGGGTTTGGTGCGAGTTGGGCAGAGGGAGAGCTGCTCTGTGCAGGGAGGCAATGGGTGCCCGTGCTTGTGGTGGAAGCCTGCGGGGCTGCAGGGCTCCTTTTGCTGTGTGCCTTCTCCTCGGCTCTATTCCCACGCAGTGTGTCCCCCTTGAGAAGGGATCATACCTCTTAGACCTTCTCTCTCACCACCCTGTAATCTGTAATCCCCTGACGCCCTGTGTCCTGACTCTCCTGCAGTGACAGTGGCAGATTATGCTAACTCAGACCCGGCTGTCGTGAAATCTGGACGGGTGAAGAAGGCCGTGGCCAACGCAGTGCAGCAGGAAGGTGAGCACAGTGTGCTGGGGAGCCTGCCCTGCCAGCCAGCATGCGGGAAGGGTGCCCCCCATCCCTCCAGCCTCTGTGCTGTGGGGCTCCTCCATCCCTTTGGCCTGAGAAACTGTTTGGTTTGGTGCCTGAAAATGAGTCTGCATTTCTCTGCCGGATGCTTCAGATCCTAGACAGGGTTTTGCAGAATACCAGCTGCAAGTCCAGCAAGAATTGCTGAGTCTGTTTTGGTGCCTTAAATGGAAGACTTTTTTCCTTTTTTAATGCTGAGTGTTATCTCCTGCTTGAAGCAAAAAAAAAAAAAAAAAAAAAAGCAACAACCCACAGAACAAGAGTCTTTATTACTATATTACCTCATACAAAACTGTAGATAACTTTACTACCAGGTAAGATTATTTGAAATGAGAGTAATGGAATAATTTTAGCTGTGGTAAACTGTGCTGTAGGCTGCAGAGAGGTCTTTTGAGAGTGTTGCTGTTTTGTTGTAAGCTGTATGAGCAAGCAGTTTCCTGAACAGCTATTGCAATGCTTTGTTCTCTACTTCCTCCTTGGTTTTTAGCTGCTGAGAGTAATAGGAACATTCTGTACTAACTCACCCTGCATGCTCAAGAACTGCTAATATTTAGGATTTGACTCTGAAATGCAGCTGGTCTGACATGTAGAATTGGTTGGAGGTGGATATTACTATGTGGATGGTGACTGCTGAACTCTTTACATGGGGAAAACTCTGATTGTGTTGCTGTAATCTTAGGCCTGTAAAGAGAAGGTTCTCTTTGCACTGTGAAGTTGTACAGGATGGTGATGCCACAAAATTTTCCTTTCTAGTCACTACTCAAGCTTTTCAGATCAGGGCACCTTCCATTCTGTAGGAGGCTGGAGGCTTCCCTTTCCGTTTCATTTCCTGTTCAGCCTTGTATAGACTCTCCACTTCAGCTTCATAGCAAACTATATCATCTTTTCCTTCTTGCCCCGACTCTGAGTCCTTGCATCACCTGCTCTGTGCAGTTTAACCCCTCTCCTAAAATCCTGCATTCCGTTGCTGGTTCACCTTCTTGCTGCTCAGATGACTCCAGATCACAGCAGTTCCCTGCAGAATCGTTGGGGTTTCACCCTCCTGATGAACTGATCCTCAGGCTCTCTCCTATTCATCCCCGGGGCTGTCCTACAGCCTTATCTGGCATGGTCATGACCGTGGTGCACCTTGACAACAAGCAGCAGGAAGGAGGTAGCCCCTGCGTGGAGAACTTTGGCCTCGCTCGCCTCTTGTCTTGCTGGTTCTCAAACATTGCCCTGCCCGTGGCTGCCAGGAGGTGGGGAGGGGAGCAAAGGCCAGGTGGAATTTTCCTAAGCTTTTATCTGTCCCTTCCTAACCCCCAGGGACAAAGCGGGGATGACTGCTGTGAGATGAAGGGGAGGGAGTCTCTCTGGCACCATTACGATGCAGCGTGACTCAGTGTGTGAACGGGCTTCTGTTATCAGCTCAGGAGCCTTGTTGAGCTTTCCTTCCTAGAGTGTGACTGTCTTTTTCTGAACCCCTCCCTGAGTCTTGATCAGTTGTCATCTCTTGCTTGGCTGTGTTTGATGTCATAACTGTCATGTATTGCCATCTGCTTCTATTTGGTTTTGCCTACGAAAGCATATATGTAGAGAGGTCAGTGCTGTTACAGTGTGAGGGATACCACTACCACGAATGTATCCAGTTTACAAAGTAAATTGTGCAAAATATGGTAGAACTCATTTGGCAAAGCACTGCAGTCCTCTGATGTGGCCAGAAACCAAGTGATGCAGTCCCATTTCCTAAACTGCTCAAGCTCTGTCTTAAGACTTCCTTTCCATCTGCTGTGTTACCATTTCAAAACCTTGCTCTGTGGTTAAGAAATGAGAAAATCTCTGGCCTAGGTTTATTTATAATCAGTACCTAATTATTATTTTTTTCCACTGCTCTGTCCCTTTAATTCAGGTAGCACTTCTTGCTCTCTGATGCCGCCACTGACTGTATCTGCAGTATGCCAAACCTTCCAGGTGTTCACTTTGCTGGGCTAGAAAAGTTTGAGCAGCACAGACCTCTTGATAGAGGTGCTTTTCTTCAAGCAAATTGGGTTGAAATTCATCTTTTTTGAATGTATGTGGCCCCACATTTTAGACTATTTGTGAAGTGTTTATAATGCTGTTATCATGCTGGTTTCTCTATGACAGTACCTCACTCAGCTGTAACGCAGGACTGCACCTTTCCTTTTTAAGGCTCGTGTTACTGCCTCACACATGATTTTTCCTGCCCCAACAAGTCCTCAGTTTACAGTCAAGTTTTAAAAGTATTTCCTAACAGTGATGTGTTTAAACATCTCCCCAGACGCAGCAAAAGAAATACTGTCTTCACTTGCTGTTTTCCTCGTTAGGCCCTTCACTAAATTCTTGGGTGAGTGGAGCTTGCGTACTTGGCTCTGAGTTATATTGCTGATGGGTTGGCTGTCTTCACCACAGGATCTCTTTGTCCTGCTGAGAAGGAAATACACCTTCACTGTGTTCTGAGGACAATTAGAGCATAGGTGCTGGCTTTATGCAGTCTGAATAGTGGTCATGCAGGGATGCTGTGGTATGCAGGGCAACCAGTTGGTGCTGGACAAGAAGCATGTTGTTTTAATCAAAGTTATAAACAGCTTCAGGGAAACCAATGGGATCTCCCTCATTGTTCCTTAAAACAAGAGGCTGAATAATTGTTTCTGATTCACTCACCTGTGCTAATCTGGCTCTGACAAGGTAATCCTGAGGCCTAGGATTTAGATGCGTCACTAGGAGACTTTAATGCAGTTATGTTGCTTCTTAGCAGTGGCTCTGGTTCCACTGGAGTATCTCCTGAATTTGAATCATCGTTTTCTGTCTATCTGCTGGCATACTTATCGTGTCATTGCTTGTCATTCTAGTCAAATCCCTCTGTGGTTTGGAAGCTTCTTGTGTTCCTTCTGAGGAAGTTCTCTCTGTGTCAGGAGACTCTTGTGACAGCAGTGATGAAATGGATACAAAGGAAAGTATCAGTGGGCGAACTGCATCTCGAAAAAAGAAGAGCAAAAGGCACAAAGGTATGTTCACCAGCTTCTCCTGGGTGCTTTGTGTGGGTTTCTTCAGTTAATGACTACTGTTTGCAGGCTAAACCTGTAGCTCTTCAGGGCATTCTGTAATTTGTATTTAAAAATGTAAGTAATAATAATGCAAAGGGTTAAATCACTTTACCCCGTTTATCCGAGGATCTTGCTGTGACACAGTCAGAGGTGTTGCCTTTTCACTAAGGCAGAGCTTTGGGTATGAAATCAAAGCCAAAGAGCTTGTTGCTTTCAGCAGTCTTCTCTCGACCTTGGAAAATTAGTGCTGCTTTTGAGAGGAGTTGTGAAACGTTGCCATAGGACGTGTGTTACATGCTTTCAAGGAAGAACTGTAAGTGAAAGCAGGGTTTGCTTTAGGAAAAAACAAACCAGTGAAAACAGGCAGACAGTGATGCCCATGATTTGTTTATTGGCAGAATCCAGGCTCTGTCTTCAGGATGGTTCCAAGGCTGTGGCTATTTACAGATGGATTTAGGTGGTGCTTTTTTGTTTGTTTTGTTTTCCCAGCAGCTGAGTAAATTTGGCCCTACTGCCATCACAGTGAATTAATTCCCTTGTTGTATCCTTCAGCAGTTGTACTTTGTGCAGTGGTAGGCAAAGCAGTATACAGCACAGCCTGAACAACAAACTGAACTGCTGCGCTGTGGAATCCTGCAGGAGTTTCTAATAACTGATTGCCTTCTGGCTAAGAACAAGTTTTAAGATGGATCCCTGTGCTTGAGAAAATTGTAACTTTGTTAATACTGATAGCAGTTTGTATAATGTACTGATATCCAAGGCTGTGCATGCACAGCACTGCTCTGGCATCACAGTCCATTGTGGGCATGTAAATCTGTAGGTAAGTGATCACATCCAGAACTTCCCTTGGCAGTAGTGAGCTTCCTTGTACGTAGCAGTTATCACACGTAGATAAAGTATTGCTCTTCTTTCTTAATCTGATACCTGAAGATCAGATTGGGCTCCCTCTGGTTCTTAAGCACCTCCTCTATGCCACTCATTTAAAAACATTATAGCAATTGGTTTTTTTCTGTCAGCACTTTGTACAAATTGTATGTGTTCTCTTAGTATTCCTAATGCTCAGTGTTACTTAGCCATTTGTGTTCCATTGAAAGTACTTTATCTCGTGAAGATGGAGCAGCATCTTTGGCAAAACGTGTGGTGTTAGCTTAAAAACACTGCAGGAATTAAATGAATTTGTGAACCTTCAGTTCGGGTTGAACAGTTCTGACACCTCTGAGAGGAAGAACAGGCCATTCTGTTCATCTGTGCGTTCCGTTGTCTGCCATCTCAGAAGCTTTAATTAAGCTGCTGAGAAGCCTGTTACAAAAGAGAACTACGTTGCCCTTCGTAGCAGAACTCCTACAAAAATCTTGGGACTGTTTGTACAAAAAGAATTGACAGTTGTGACATCTTAATATTCAGGGGCTTCTGGTGTGAAGCATACTTTGACCTGTTAAATGAACCGTTTTGATGAAAAAGCCATGAGCTTGGGTCTGTATTTGCCATCTAACCTTTGTTTTTCCACTTAAGTGATATTTTTTTCATTGGGGAAGAGTGAAGTGCTGCTGTAGGGCCCAGAAAGGCTGTGTGATCTCTATCCTTGGAGACAGCCAGAACTTGACCAGACAAGGTTCTGAATATTGTATGACTCTGGCATGAAAATGGTCTTATTTAACCTGCTTTGAGCTGGGCTGTCAGGCTGCAGGCCCCCAAAAGTCCCTTTCAGCCTGAAGAATTCTTCAAATCTACCACTTTGCAGACTAATGCAACCTGTGCAGCAGTGATAAATGATGGCATGTGTCCAGCAAAGGGAACGTGTAGTGGTTGCAATGAAGTTGTCTCAGACTTGTTTACATGCCCGTGTTTACATACATGTTCCAGTTACTCACCCCATGCTAGCAGCATTGAAACATATGCCTCTAGCTGTGTTTTGGTGAAGAAGTTCTTTATTACACTAATGTACCTTGGTTGCATTTAGAAAACCCTGATGGTGATGGTGGAGAAGAATACCCCATTGATATCTGGCTGCTGTTGGCTTCCTACATTCGCCCTGAAGACATTGTCCGGTTCTCTTTGATTTGCAAGAAAGCCTGGACTGTTACTTGCACTGCTGCATTTTGGACCAGACTCTACAGAAGGTGTGACTCTAGAGAATGTCTTAACTACTGTAAGAGGCTTCAGCAATGATTGGTTCGGTTCTCTGTAGAGCTGTAAATAAGAGAACATTCCCCTATGGTCTTGAGACCTTAATATTTAGATGTTGACTGATGGCGTGGGCCTCATTTGGGGAGGAGTTGTGGTATATTGCACCTACCTTGACTGTGGAAATGGATCTGTCTGTGGCATGTTCCCATATGCTTTCTATAAGATCTCAAAGCCTTGTGCACTTTTCTGCCTGCTGGAGCCTACACACTCCTGTTCACAATTATAAAGTGCTCAGAAAGCGCTTACAGTGAAGTCAGTGCTTTACATTAAAGACAGGCAATCACCACTGACAGAAACCTGGCCCTGCCTCGAGCTTTGATCATAGTCACCTTCTTGTATTTAGGATGGCATGAAAGAAAGTAATGCATTTAGGAGCTGTCTCAGTGGCAGAAGTAAGTTTTAAATGAAGTAAAAGAAGAACAAAGAGTATCAACATCCAAAACAAACCCTTCTGTCCTTGCACATGTCACTTGAACTTTCCTACAGGATAGAATGTTTTCTTGGAGGAGAGAAGGCTCTGGGGAGATCTCATTGTGATCTTCCAGTACTTGAAAGGAGCTTACAAGCAAGAGGGGAACTGACTTCTTATGTCGGTAGATAGTGATGGGACAAGGGGGAATGATTTAAACTCAGAGAGGGGAGGCTTAGGTTAGATGTTAGGAAGAAATGCTTCACTAGGGGGGTGGTGAGGCACTGGAATGGGCTGCCCAGAGAAGTTGTGGATGTCCCATCCCTGGAGGCATTCAAGGCCAGGCTTGATGGGTTCCTGGGCAGTCTGACCTAGTGGTTGGCAATCCTGCCTACAGCAAGGGGGTTGGAAATAGGTGATCTTGGAGGTCCTTTCCAACCCAAGCCATTCTATGATCTGTATTTCTCTGTTTGTTGCACAGGAAGCACGAGCTGCGTTAAGTATAGAGCAAACCACGGCTGTGGGCATCCTTGTTTGTTTTTTCAGTGTGAAGTTCCCTAGCAAATGCTTCCTTGGCATGTTTTCTTTGATCAGAGTAGCTGTCAAACCCAGGCATCCAGACTGCTCACGCATTGCATGCAGTCAGCATGCAGTCAAGCTCAGCTAAAGTGAGTCCACTTCAATGCACCTGTAGGCCTTTACATATCCCACAACTGAAATATCATTTTGGTCTGTCTGGGCAAACTGTCTGCAAGGGAATTACTGGGGATCTGTAGCATCATGTGCCTGTGTGTATTGGAGGCAGTACAAAACCCTCACGGACTCGGCGCTGACAACAGGATCGATCAGATGTTTGCTTTTATCTCCGTGCTGACCACCTCCCTCCCTTCTGCATGTCTCTGCCGTTCTGACTCTTTAGTTTGAATTGGGTTTCTCGTTGGCTTTTCAGGCACTACAGTCTGGATGCATACCTGCCTCTCCGCTTGCGGCCTGAGTCCATGGAGAAGCTGCACTGTCTCCGTGCGTGCGTCATCCGCTCGCTGTACCACATGTACGAGCCTTTCGCATCTCGAGTCTCCAGGAACCCAGCTATTCCAGACAGTACTCCCAGCACTTTAAGAAATTCCAGAGTAAGTGGCAGCGCCGAGGAAGCGGGATGGCTGAGGTGTTGTTTGCAATTTGCTGTTCTCTTTCTGGAAGAAAAATAGGTGGTGGTTAGAATCGTAGAAGAGCCGAGGTTGGAAGGAACCTTGAAAGACAGCTGAGTGCAAACTTTTGTGTGAAGCTTGGGGTTAGAATTAGCTCGGACCACTAACTTCTAATAGTGTGTTGGTGACCTGTCTCTGTGTAGTTGCTCTTGCAGAGGATTCTAGTTACTCTTCTGGGTTTCTTCAGTCCTCCCTCAACAGCTTTATAATCAGCAAAAAGGCACTTGCTTCCTTGAATGTCACAGCTGTTAGGGGTATTTGAAGCTCTTCCCTCCTCTGTTGCAAATGTGCTCCAAGGAGGTTGCAGGAGGGGCAGTTTTTGTATTCCCTGCTTTATTTGGATGCTGCCTGCCAGAGTACATCTTTTCTCCATAGCAGGCATCTGAAGAGATCAGAAGCAGCACTGGCAGCCACTGAAAGGGAATCATTTTATTCTCCATTCCTGTAGTTCATACATTGTCTTTGTTTTCTGAGCAAGGGAAGGTAGTGATGTTGTGAGCACGGTAACTGTCCGCTTTGGGACTGGGGCTGTGGTTGTGTTGGGCTGTGAAAGGTTTGTCACTGGCGTGGGCAGGCAGCTTCCCTTCATACTGGAGCTTGGGGCACTTGCGTATCCATTCCTCTTTAATTGCTGTTGATTGTTAATTTGGAAATGCCCGTGTTTCTTGTTTGGTTTTACCTCACAACTGGCTGGTGCTTTGTGAACTGCTGAAGCAGCAGTGTGAGTTCTCCGTCCTCCAAATCAACAAACTCCTTGAATGAGCTTTTTGAAGACAAACAGCAGCGGCTTTGTTTCAAGAGTTTCACTTTATTTTCCATGCAAAATAGAGCAGCCCATCTATCTGTGTGCAGCATTGCTTCTTTCTTCCTTCCTCTCCCTGGAAAAAACGTCATACTGCTTAGGGAGCATCGTGCAATAACACAAGCAGGTGGTGCTGTAGAGCAGGAGAAAAGGACTTAATTCTGTGTGCAGAGGCATAAGTCTGCACCCAGAGCTGTTTATTCTCTTCTTAATTTCCCAGTTTAGGTGTCATCTTTCTTAAACCAAGCAGCAGAATGATTCTAGGAAATGCTCACTTAGCCATAGCCCTTCGGTCTCACTTCCAGCTGGGCGTGCCTGCTGCTCAGATACACGGTGGGGCTGTAAGGGATGAGATGATGCTGGCAGGATTTGGGGAGTGTTCATGTTGACATCATAACGGCTTTGGTGCCCCTTGCTAGTGCTTCTGCTGCACCACAGTTGGAAGGTGATTCTCAAAGTGCGGTCTTTGATCGTTCAGGTTTTAAAAAAGGAAATTAAATGGTGACAAGGCTTTGCTTAGAACAGCAGAGATCCGACCTAAACCCTCGGAGCATTAAAGAGCCATCACAGGCCTGGTCTTGCTGTACTACTGCACTGCAAGACGGCGAGCTCCACGTGTGTGTTACTGTGCACTGAAATGCCTCAGCACAGTGGGTGTGGAGGAGGATCTGACATTTCCTCCCCATGTTCTTGCTTTCATGGGCTTTGGTTATACCTTTATGGGTCACTGAAAGTAATGGCAGATTCCTACATAAGCTGCATGTGGCAAGAGGAGACCCCAGTCCCCCCATGTTATCGAATCTAGCTTTTCCTCTTTAATTTCCTTTTTTCTTTCCCTAGCCTAGCTTGTGTGGGACACTGGAGCTGTTATGGTGTCAGCAGAAGTGTTTGCCCTTTAAAGACATCCCCCATTATTTTTGGTGGAGCGGCAGGCCGTACGGCGCGTCTGAAGGGCAGGACGGCTGACCCGTGGACAACATCCTCTGCCCCTTAGGAGGTACTGACCATTTTGTGCTTCACTACTTGCCGTGACCAAACAAGTTGCTAGAGCAGGCTGTCTGTGCAGGTGAACTACAAGTAGCACAGACGGTGGAGTTAAACTCGGCAGCATCTGCTGCGCACCTGAGATAAGAAAGAATGTTACTATTGGCAAAACCTGAGGGCTCCTTCCCCTCCTCCCACGTGGAGGTTCCTCGATGTGTGTTTCTGAAATTGACTACCCTGAGCTGTGTTGGTCACCTCATGAAGGCTGTGGCAAGGGTCCTTAACGACTCTTGCTTGTGGACGTGACTCGGAGTTGAGGTAGAGGGTTCTGCGTCACCTCTAGTCTTTAATTACAGAGGTCCCGTGGTGGATGATGGCTCTGGCTTTGATTCATTCAGGGTTCCACGATACTGGATTTAAATGAGGTGTGTGCTTCCCCGTGCGACCCAGTCAGGCCTTCTTGGTGCTCGAGAAATGGTATGTGGGTCACGAGGAGTCGTCTTTACCGATGTTATTCTTTCTTTGTGCGCTGACACTGTTAGAAGGAGCTGATAAGACCAGCACTGGTGGGCTGGCATCTGTGCTGTGGAAACAGAGGTGTGTGGGTTGATTTGCCAGGTTCTCTTTGTGGCTGTTGAAGGATAGTTGCTTCGGCCCGTTGGTAGGCAGGGAAATTTCCCCCCTCCTCATTTTAGTTGGAGAGTTCTGCTGGGAGTCCTGCTGGAAGTAGTGCTGTGTGCTGGGACAGGTCCTGTGACCATGCCGTGATAACTGGATTAAATTGGAGGACGGTGCTGCTCAGCTCTGCTGTAGGAGGCCCTTGTCTTATTTCCTTCCAAAACATGAGCAGTAGGCTGATTGAACTGTGCTGACTTGGCAGTGTTTGTATGCTCTTCACTATGACTGTTGGTGCCTAGTGATCTCAAGACCTTCTTTTGAGTCTAAAGTGGCTTCGGACCTCTCTCATCTGTCACCTCAAAGGTCATACATCATTCTTGGCATTTCCCATTGGATTCTCTCCTTCTTGATCCTTATTCCGAGTTGTTCCTTTGCTTAGTCTTGTTTGGAGTCTGGTTTGTCGCGAGTTCTTGGTGGCTGAGGGAAATGGGTCAATCTGCACCACTCATCTCTGCCTTATGGAGGAGACAGATTGCTCAGAGAGATTTCTGATCAGCACATCAGTGGCTCTAAGTTGTATCATCCTTTTGCATGATCGATTGGTCAACTTAAGAGTGGAGGCTGAACTGCTGGATGTGTTCTTTGCTAATAATTAATTTCAATAAATGGCTCCTAACTGCTCTGTGTAACTGTGTTTGTACTGGGAAGTCTCAGTGCTTTGCTAAAACTTATTTAAAGTGATGCCTCCGCAGGATTCATAGTTTTGTTTCTTTTTTTCCACCTCAGTGTCTGCTTTTCTGGTGCAAAAAGATTGAAGGGAACAGACAAGAAGCAATGTGGGAATTCAACTTCAAGTTCAAAAAGCAGGTATGGAAGCTCAACAGTCGTGAAAGGAGAACCAGAATGGCTGTGACTTTTCTGGAGAAAAGTCTTCTCTGTGTGGTAGAAAGGAAGGTGGAAACAGTTTTATGAGTTCAGGCTTTAAATGGAAACTCTGAATCCTTTGGTAAAACTAAGGCACGTTCTGAAACTGCCCTCAAGTTTTCAGTCTGTATTACCAAGATGTTTAGGATCTGGTGTTTTTATTGTTGCATGTGCTATTTCTTTCCCTCGTTGCTCCACTGTAAGATGTGGATCGTTTTTCACCCCAAATCATTTAATCTTTGCATCGTCACTTCTGACTGTCACCAGAAAACAGACTGAGTAGTCAGAAGGCAGATCCACATCTGAAACTGTTTGCTTTACCACTGGGAAGACTTCCCCAAGAAGTGAAGGAATGCCTGCTAATGAAAAGCCTTCGTTAGTGGTTCTCAGGCTGCTTAGGGCACCCTTGGGAATTCAGCAGCATTCCTGTCTAGAGAAATAGTCCTTCACATTGGTTGCTCTGGGTGCTGGCTTTCTGTTGTTCGTGTAGCACTGCCCAGGTGTGTGGGAATGTGCTGAGAACCTGCTGGGCAGCACTGGGGAGAAGAAGGCAAACTCATCATAGATTCCAGCTTAGCTAACTGTCTCTCTCTCTTTCAAGTCTCCCAGATTTAAGAGCAAATGTTGCAAAGGTCTTCAGCCACCTATTCAGTACGAAGAAGTCCATACAAACCCTGACCAGGATTGCTGTCTGCTGCAGATCACCACCTTTAACTTCATATTCGTGCCAATAGTCATGGGCATGACGTTTACCTTGGTAGGTGTTGGAGCTCTCTACCACGCGGTCTTTGCATGTGCACTTTCTGAAAGGGGATGGAGAGCTCTCTGGTGTCGTGGAAATCATACTGCTCCATCAACCAACCAGCTGTGGAAATCTCAGTTATCACAGGGGTTGTTAACAGTCTCCTCAGTTAAACTTCTGCAGATCTCTCAGCTCTTCTCTACTTGGTGCAGGAGATGTGGTTTGTGTAGAGCTTCTGTAAGAAGCTGAGCGTGCATGGAGCAGAACGGTCAATACCCGGCAGGGAACAAGAGCTGGGATGCAGGAAAATGAAATCTCTGCCTGCCTGAAGGCAGCAAATTCTGAGAGCAAAACGTGTATGACCAAACTTCTGCAATGCGTCTTCAGTCCCTGACTGCTGGGGAGAATAGCAGCTCTTGAATTCATTCCCACAAGCTCAGCTCCAGACAGAAGCGTTGTGTTAAGAGCAGCAGAGCAGGTGTGCTGCTGCACGGGACAGCACGTTTCTGTTCTTGTAAGTCTGAGAAGATCTCTCAGGTGTGACCAGTTCTCGTATTTGGGGTTTCCAGCCACAGAGAACTGGTTTGGAGTGTAACTATTGCAGCACCTGAAGTAGCCCAGATGTTAACAACTTTGGGCTAGCGACTTTTAGATAGAGATCTCTATTTTCTAAAAATCCTTCTGTTAATGCACTGCTTTGATTTTTCAGAAGTGGTATTATTTTTCTTCCTTTCAGATGAATAAAATGAGTAAGTAAATCTAAGTTGCTTTCAGGTAAAACTGACCTGGAGGGAGTGGTTCCTTCCATCTCGGTTGTGTGTTACAAAAGCTGATGTAACACACAAGTGATTTCGATACCCGGTGTCAGCCATCAGCCTGCAGTCGCAGTTACCCGGAAACAAATGCACGTTTCTGCACGTCTGCCTCCTCCAGCACCTCCCTGTCTCTCTCTCTTTTGCAGTTCACCATCAACGTCAGCACAGACATGAGGCATCATCGCGTGCGTCTGGTCTTCCAGGACACCCCTGTTCACAATGGCAAGAAGCCACGCCTCGACCAAGGAGTGCAGGTTGTGCTGGACCCCGTGCACAGCGTCCGGCTGCTGGATTGGTGGCACCCGCAGTACCCCTTCTCCCCAAAAGCTTAGTGCTCCCTGCGCCTCCAGCAGCCAGCAGGAACCCGTCTGGCAGGCTGAAGAAAATTCCTAGGAACCAGGAAATCCTATTTCTTTTTCTTAAATAAATCCTGCAGCCTCCTTGAGAGTGGTCGAAGCTACTGAGCTAGTGCGTATGTATATATAACTTCTGGTCAGTGTTGAGCAGAGCTGAGTGTAAAGCAGGAACTATTTGTAAACACTTTTATGTAAAATTCACGTTTTATGATTTGAAAGGAGCTCCCTGGAACTGTTCATTTAAAATCCTTTTGGTGCTAATGGAAGTGGTCGTGTTTTCTGTTCTTCAGGAAGAAGTGGGGAGTTTCGCTTTCCAGCTTGAACGTGGCCAGAAACAATTCCACATGAAACCCCACACGATTGCATTCAAATGCAGTGTGATATTTCAGTGCCTGAGAAGCAGTAGGCAAAGCAGCAGTGTTGCAGTAATGCTGATCCACAGTCCAACAGAGGTTGGTTTTCTTTTTTAAGGCGTAAATAATCAAAGGAGTTATTTCAAAGAGGATTTGTAAGGCAAAGGTTCTTCTTGAATGTAAAGATATTCTCACAGTGATGTTCTCCTTTGAAAAGAAGATCTAAACTTTTAAAAGCAGGAGGTTTTTCAGAGAAGACAAATGAGGAGAGGTGATGCAGGCTGTAAACTAAAGCTACTCGAGCAGTTGTGAAGGCTTTTTATAGAGCTGTGGGCACGGGAAGGCCCTGAAGCAGTCGGTGATGTTCTTGACAAAATAATTGTCATGAGGAAGAAGCAGCCCCACAACTCTGCGCTGGATTATTTGTCAGAGTCGCAGACTGTCCCGAGTTGGAAGGGACCCACAAACCTCATCCAGTCCAACTCCTGGCTCCAGCAGGACCAGCCAAAATCCACACTCTGTGTCTGACCAACTGCTCAGACATTAAAGGGAATGTCCCCAACTCCTTCAGCTCTGGCAGCTCGGGGTTGTGCCCGCTGCCCTGGGCAGCCTGTTCCGTGCCCACCACCCTCTGGTGCAGAACCTTTTCCTATCCCCCAGCCTGACCCTGCCCTGCCACAGCTTCTGTGCTGTTCCCAGAGAGCAAAGACCTTGTCTGAGCAGGGAGCGTGGTGCTGAGCGTGGCTCTGTCGGCAGCGCAGGCTGCTGTGTCCAGAGCGAACTGGGCAGGAAACCCAGCAGGTTCACCTGGCTGCTGATGGGTGCAGCGGGCAGAGGATGTGCAGGTGAGTAACGAGGTAGTAACTAACCCTGAGCTGAGTTTTAACACCAGATCTCGTCTCAAGCAGGAGTAACTGAGCCCTTCCTTTCTGTTGGCCAGCTGTTCTGCTGGGCAAAGCTTTTGGAAAGTAGAGTGACTGGGAGGAGGGAGAGTTGAATTTAATAAGCAAATACCCTGCGGTCCCTGTGTGGCTGCCTGGCAGGAGTTTCTTGTATGTGTCTCTGCTGCAATGTAAATCACCACCAAGGGCATCTGCCCCAAAGTTGGATCTGTGTTAGAGGCTCTGTGATGTTAACTTCAAACACGTTTGGGAAAACTCCAAACTCAGTTCCTGATCTTAGCGCTGCTGAGCGAGTGCGTTGGAACTGACGTTAAGTTGTGAAATGAGACGAGTCAGAGAGAGAGAGTGCAAGAGAAGTGCTGTAACTGATAGCAGAGCTGGTCCCTGCGATAGGGAGCCTGTGCTGAGTTGTGGCTTCCTGCAGTGTGCAAGATAGCACGAGCTTTCTGCCTTCAGATCAGGGCGTTAGGGCTCTGTAGGGGCTGCTGGAGCAAAGGGATCGTCTTATCTTCGTGCAGCACGTGTACGAGGGAGCAGCTGCAGGGCAGCGTGTGAGTATCAGACCTCACGGTGGTCTTGGTGAGGAGCCCCTGGTGGCGACTTTCTCCAGCAGAAGCTTCCAGCAGAGCCTGCTCCAGCAGCACGTGGCTCTGCTGGGCAGCTCAGGAGGGGGGGGGGGGGGGGGGGGGAGCTTCCTGCAGCTTGTGCTGTGAGGTTGGGAGATTGAAATGCAGAGACCCCTAACCCAGAGAGCCACCTCTTCCACTCCAGCCTTTTTCAACATAGAAACGCATAAGAACAACTGATTCATTTTTTTTTTTTTTTCATTATTATTTTTTTCTTCGCAAGCATCCCCACGCGGCGTTGGGCTGACATCCCTTTCTGCAGGCATGGCTCTGAGTGCTCCCGTTAGCAGCTGGGTAGTGCCAGGTCCGTAGGCCCGGTGCGCGGGGCCCTCTTTCACCTCCTCTTTGTTCCACTGGGGACCTGAATAATGCAGGGCTGTAAGCGGATCCCGCACGGCTCTCGGGTTTCCTGCAGAGCTCGGAGGGGCTGTGCCTCCAGCCGCCTCGCTGCCCCGTGTGCTGGGAGCCATTGTGGGGCTGCTGTCCCTGCGGGGGCCCCTGGGGCCTGGCCTGGATCTTCCTCGCTGCAGGCGGCCTCGGTGTCCCGCAGTCCCGAATTAAGGCAGGAAAAAGCCAGGAGCCGGGCTGCAGGCTCTTGGGGCTGGTTGGGGTTGGACATTGCACATTGAGCCCGAGCAGCCTTTGGGATTCATGGAATCCGGCTGGAAAAAGACCTCTGAGAACCCCAAGTCCAACCCCACTGTGCCCACTGCCCACGTCCCTCAGTGCCACATCTCCACGGTTCTGAACAGCTCTGGGGACAGTGACCCTGTCTCCCCGGGCAGCTGTGCCAGTGCATTCACCGCTCTTCTTTAGAACAAATTGTTCCTAATATCCAACCTGGACCTCCCCACTGAGCACAGGGTTGGACTGCAAGGGTGGCAGGCAGCCGCCCCTCTCTGCTGCCACATCGCAGTCGCGGGTGCAGGTTCAGGCCCCGTTCCCCGCTTCCTCCCACCGGGGCAGGAAGCGCTGAGCCCCGGTTCCTTCCTGTGCTGGGACGGGGCTGTGGAGAGGAGGACTGAGCCGTGAGCGGACCGCACCGCCCTGGGCCTTCCTCAGCTGGGAACGTCCCTGCGCTGAGAACCAGGGCCTAGAAGGTAGGGGAGCACCGCGGCTGCGAATGGGAAACGGGAATGTGCTTTGGCCGAATGGAGCAGGTGGGGGGTGCAGGGCCTTCCCCGCCGTCCAGGATCGAGGCACAGTGGTGGTGCTGGGACCGGGCCCCGCTCGGCCCAGGTCTGCCAGGGCTGTGCCCAGCGCTGCCCCACGCTTCGGGCATGCAGGAAAATGGGGGGGGACTGGGGGGGGGCCCAGTGCCACCAGCTCTGCCCGGCCGAGGCGCGGCTCCAGCTCAGCAGCCGTGTGGCTCTCGAACACAAATGGGAGCGGAAGGGCAGCGCGGCTCCAAGTCCTGTGCTCCTGGCCCTGCGCTCAGTGTGATCCCCGTCAGTGGCACCATGAGCGGATCAGCGAAGCAGTTTGGGGTGTGTTTGGGGAGCCCTGGGGGTCCGCTGATGGGATGCCCCGTCCCGGGGAAGGCCGAGGGAGCCCTGACCCCAGGTACCAGGGGGAGCCTGCTCCCAGCTGCTGGCTCACCCAGCCCGGAGACGCTCCTCCTCTGCAGGAGGCAGGTGAGGATTGGGTGGGGCTTTGAGAGCGAGATATCAGAGCCCAGCGGGGACGCTGCCAGGGCCCAGCACCCTACGAGCCCACAGCCGCCCCACGCACCCGTAAGTCTGTGCTGCCTGGGTGGGATGGGGTGCTGGGTGCGAGTCTTTGCCCTTAGGGCTGCACAGGGAAGGGGTGGCCCACACTTGGGGTGCGTGGGGAGCAGGGGGATGAGAGCAGGGGGCTGGGCTGCTGTCAGCTGTAAGGCTTGGATCAGAGTCACGTCGCTGTCCTGTCATGCTGCCCGTGGACAGCCCTCCATGCTGCACTGACCTAAAGCTTGGCCTTTAGGTCCCAGGTGGAGAAAAGTGGCTTTTCCCCTCCTTCTGCTCCAGGGAATGAGCTCTGAGCCAGGAGATGCATGGCACACGGGGCAGAGCTGGCTGCCGGGCAGCCCTGAGCGGTTGAGATTGCTCACCCCAGGGCAACAGCGCTGCCCTGATTTCTCATTTCCTCTGCTCCAGCTGCATGAAACCATGTCTGTATTTCATGTCTGCTCTGCAGGATGAGCCCCAGCTGCTCCGCTCCCAGCACTGCGGGCAGCCCCTGGAGCAGCGAGATTGTGGCATTTCCTCATTCTCCTTCCTATCAGCTGTGGGACAGAGCCCGCTTGGCCAGGAAGCTCCTAACAGGAGGGAGCAGGGCGCTGGGCTCCTGGCAGCTCGCTGTCCCCAGGGGGCAGTTCTTGGGGACACCCCTGGCAAGGTGCAGAGCTGTGGGAACAACAGCCCCGCGCTCAGGAGGAGCTCAGCAGCGCTGTGTTCTCCACGCTGGCAGCCAAACGCTCTCCAGGCACCCAGGGATCCCTTTGGCCGTCCGTGTTACCGCCACGAGCTGCCCAGTGCAGAGCTGGGGGGCTGAGTGCCCACATCGCCAGCTCGCCCCGAGGCTGAGCTTCCCCACACCGCAGGGGAAGGTGAGGGTGGGAACGTGGGAAGAGCTGGCTGCAGGGCAGTGAGTACCGACCTGGGCCTGGGAGGAGATTTCAGGTGGCTTTGAGAGCCGATGGTTTTGAAGAAATGGTGACAAACAGAGTTCAGCCACTGCAGCATTTCCCATGTCCCCTTCCCTGACACCTGCTTGATCCAAACTGGAAAGAAGCAACTGCTCTGCTCTCCCTGGCCAGGACAAGTTTCATTAATTCTCCCAGGTGGGGAGAAAGTGAAGTCATCCCCAATAACGCGATGCAGCTGAGATCAGCTGAGATGTCTGAGCTCCCAAGGGCCCGGCCCAAGAGACTGGGGCACAAGCACAATCCTTCATGGGCATCAGAGACCGCTCTGCAGGCAGCTTTAGGAGCAGGGAGATGCTGAGCTCCCACAGCCCAACTGGAGCAGATGGCACCCACCACACCCGGGACAAAGGGCGAGGTCAGAGCAGCTCCATCTGATTTAACTGCTCATTTCAGTGATAAACGTGAGGTCAACTCGGCCAGGATGGCAACAGCTGCTGTGTCAAGGGGACACGCCGTGTGCCACCCCATTAAGGTGTTAACGCCTCCCAGCAAAGGATTTCTGGGCCAGAAAATGGATTTTCTCCTTAAAACAAACTTTCTGCTTGTATTTCCCCCTCAGTGCTGAACGAGGCTTAGCTTTCCTCCAGCAGTCGATGTATTTAAGAGGAGTGCTGGGTGAAGCCAGCTGGGCAGCTCTCGTTCCTCGCTGTGCTGTGTCTCCATGCGTGGCTCACAGGCGCTTTCAGCCCAACACGCGGGCGCTGTGAGTCGGGACACGCGTGCTGCAGCTGCCCCGTGGGGCTGGCTGCTCGCTTGCACTCTGGTTTCCCTCTTCTAGGAGTTGCATGAATAATGGAAAAACCCCAGGTAGACTCGGGAGCCTTTTAGCCTCGTGCCACACCTCTGCTGAGAGGGGAAATATCTTAAGGGCACAAATATCTCCGTGAAGGTGACTTCAAGGGTTTGTTGTCCTCCCCAAGCGAGGGACGTGGCGGTGCTGAGCTGCTGGCAGCTGCCTGGGTCAGCAGTGCCATGGGTGTTGCCTGCAGGGTGTGGGCAGGAGGGGTGTGCAGCAGGGAATAGGGAGCTGCTTTGTTCCGTGGTGTTGGAAGAGCAGCACGGGCTCTTGTGCGTGGTGGGTTTGTCCCAGCTGGGCTGCGGGGTGCTGAGCGGTGCGTGGTACCCCCTGGGTGAGCGCTCCTGGGTGCGTCCCAGTGTCATCTTGCTGTCACCCTGCTGTCCCAGCACAGGGAGGGAGCTCTGTCCTAGGCTGTGCTGTGTTCTGATGCATCTCTTTCTCCCGCAGGGCTCAGCAGGCCGGCCCGGTGCTATGCGATGCTCCCCGAAGCGCTCTCTCACAGCTGCGTTCACAGCCTCCTGCCTCCTCCTCTTCCTCCTCCTCCTGCGTGGGAGCAGCTGGCAGGGGCAGGATCCCCAGGAGGTGAGTCCTGTGCTGGGGGAGCCCCACACCCCGGCTCTGCTCCCTTCCTGCCCCACCGAGACCCCAACCTCTGGTTCTGCTGCCTCCCTTGCCCCATATCATCCCCAAGCCCCAGCTCTGCTTTCTCCCTTCCCTTTGGGCTCCTCCAGTGCAGCTGCTGGGGAGGCAGATGGGGGCTCCCCTTTGCCCCCCCGTGGCTTGTGCGTGTCCAAGACCCCAGGCTCTGACCTGTCCTCCTGTGGCTGCCATCCAGGTGGAGTTTAGGGATCTGCCTTCAGACATGGTCCTGAAGATGCTGAAGCAAGAAGGGGCTCTGCGCATTCTCCAGGACGTGGACGAGCTCTCTGCACCCCGCAACATCTCCTACCAACTCCTTGCTGGTTCCCTATCACCCCACAAAAGTGAGTGCCTCTGGGGCCCTGTTTTGGGCTGGGCTCTGGGGCCTGCACCTCTCACCCATTGTAGACCCCCCCCCCATCACTGTTACTGCTGGATGCTCTCACCCATAACCAGTCTTCTCTGCTCTAATTGTGTGGGGTGACCGCAGCCCTTTGGGGTTTCCCCGGATCTCTGGCCAAGATCCATCTGCCCGGGGGTGGTTTTCCTGCTTTTCCAGCAGGGAGGTGGACCTTCCAACCTTGGTCATGGGGCCATAAATAGCATTAACTGCTCAGGCTGGCCGTGGGGAGAGCTTTTTGGAGACGCCTTCC
Organism: Numida meleagris; assembly: GCF_002078875.1. Lineage (NCBI taxonomy): Eukaryota > Metazoa > Chordata > Aves > Galliformes > Numididae > Numida > Numida meleagris. Next base: position 972,444 of record NC_034433.1, on the reverse strand, counting down.
TCATGGGAGAAATGTCACCGTGGTGCATCAGTCCTCAGCCTGCGAATGCCTTTCCTTTGCCTTGCAGAGTTCTTGGCGGTGGGGCTGGCGTCGGTGCGACGACCGCGTGGGTATTACCTCCCAGCCACGCTGCAGTCCCTCTTCAAGCAGTCATCGGAGGAGGAGCTGCAGGAGATGGTGGTGGTGGTGCACCTGGCTGATGCAGACCCCGGCTGGAACGCCCAGGTGGCCGCTGACATCAGCCACAGGTTCGCTCACCACATCCTCCTGGGTCGGCTCGTGCTTATCCATGCTCCCCACGAGTTTTACCCGACCCTGGAAGGCCTCAAGAGAAACTACAACGACCCAGAGGAGCGGGTGAAGTTCAGGTCCAAGCAGAACGTGGATTACGCCTTCCTCTTCACCTTTGCTGCCAACCTCTCCTCCTACTACTTGATGATTGAGGACGACGTGTGGTCTGCCAAGTCCTTCCTCACCGCCATCCGCAAGGCCGTGGCCTCCCAGGAAGGCTCCAACTGGGCCACCCTTGAGTTCTCCAAGCTGGGCTACATCGGTAAGCTCTACCGCTCCAGTGACCTTCCTCGCTTGGCTCGCTTCCTCCTCCTCTTCTACCAGGAGATGCCCTGTGACTGGCTGCTCGTCCACTTCCGCCTCCTGCTCACCCAGAAGGACGTGATCCGCTTCAAGCCCTCCCTCTTCCAGCACATGGGCCTCTACTCCTCCTTCCAAGGTACCGTCAACCGGCTGGAGGATGACGAGTTCGAGGCCGATGCCATGGACCTTCCGGACAACCCACCAGCAGCCGTGTTCACCAGCATGCTCGTCTTTGAGAACTATGAGCCCTCCAAGGCTTACACCACAGCAGAGGGCTATTTCTGGGGGAAAAACCCAGCAGCTGGCAGCGTCTTCTGCATCGTCTTCCACCAACCAGCCCGCATCACCCGTGTCCGGGTGCGAACAGGCTCCAATGAGCGCCGCGGGGACTTCCTGCGTGCAGGGGTTCTGGAGCTGGGCCGGGGGCGGCGGGCTGACGGCCGGGACTGCTCTGTGTACATCACCGTGGGCACCTTTGAGAAAGGGAACTTGGAGCAGCAGGGGCTGGAGAAGGGAGCGCCCAGCCCCGTGGAGTGCGTGCGGATCCGGGTGACCCAGAGCCAGAGCGAGTGGCTCATCATCCAGAGCGTCGATATCTGGACTGCACGCACCTGACCGGGGCTGTGACGGGTCACCGCCGTGGTTGGACTCTGCTCAAAGAGGAGCTTTACTTTTCTCAGCCCCTTTTTTGATGGGGAATTAAATTATTCAGTCAAGCTGGTCCTGCCTGCTGAACGCAGAGGGGTGGCAGGGCAGCTGTGGGGTCTGCTTCCTGCAGGGAGGTGGGCGGGGTTGGCCATGGGGCCCACTGTGAGACTGGGCTAATCAGCTAATTAATTAACAACAGCCAGGCAACAGCATTTTTTCCATCTAACACACAGCTGTTTTCCTCTTATCCTGTTTTCAAGCTGTTCCTGTAAGGCACCCTGAGGAGCACCCCATATTGGAAGCCAGGACCCCCCCCGCTGGTATTGCTGATTTCTGTGCTGCTGGGAGGGGCACCAGCCACCAGATGGACCCCCAGGACCAGCTCAGTCCTTGCAGGGCACTCGGGACAGCTCTTGTGTTCAGACCAGGCAGGGAGATTTCAGGGTAGATTTCAGGCCAGCGAGGTGCTGAAGGGTAACGGGGCGCACACATGCAGCAGGCACAAGATCCCTCAAAACGTTCTGCTTGGATTTGTGTGGCAGGATCAGCTGGGCAGGCACTGATGCATTGGCAGGGACTGGTGCCTCTCCCAGTCAGGCTTTTAGCAGCAATTGCTTCAGTTTTCAACCAGCATAAAGGAATTCTGATCTGCTCAGCCTTTCCGTGGGACAGCCCAGCGCAGTTTGTCACTAGCTGTGGGCTGAGCACTTCTGCTCTGCTGTGCTGTGTTTTAAGCCCAGCTCTCCTGGAGGCAGGTGCAAATCAGTGCCATGAGCTCCCCATGCCCAGCCCTGTTGCCCTGCCCAGCACCTGAGAGCTGTAACTGCAGCTCAGCTCCAGGCCCTGCAGCAACCCACCTGCCACTCAGCGCTGTGGGCCCCGGCCTGCAGGGACGTGGCTTCACCCTGAAAAAAGTCAGCCACGTAGTAGGTCTTTGTCTGCATTTAATAGAGATGCTACATGGTAAACTCCAGCCCCTTCCTGCCGTTGTAAGTGTTCTCAGTGGGATGCACACTGCAGAATCACCTTGTTTTCCTCCACCAGCCAAAGCACACTCACAGGTCTCGTGAGTTTTGAGGAGCACAAAGGTGACCTTCCTAGGGATACGAGTCCCAGACCACAGAACCACACAGACTTGGGTTAGAAGAGACCTTAAAGATCATCTAGTTCCAACTCCAAAAAAAGAAAGATCTTTATCCACTGAACAGCTCAGCCTTCAAATCCATCTCTCTCCAATTTAGAGATAAGGTGTGCTCCAGTAAAGCCACTGCCCCACTTCTCTTGGACACAGTGCCTTTCATGCACTGTGTGAATGTCAAGGGTTACAAACACGGTTACAAACCAAAAGCTTTCTCCCTCGTGTATTTTTATCCGCTGCTAAAGGAGGTAAACAGAGACAGAAATGTAAATCAGCATACCTGGTGTTCTTTTACTTGTTAATGTACTCATCAGTTCTGTGCAGCTCTCCTGCACAGAAACAAACTGCAGTCTCTGTTATGCTGGTGTAAATCTGAAGAAACTCCACTGAATAACGTGGAAATCCACTCAGGTTACACCAGAGTAAGTGCAAGCAGCAGCTGACCAGCGGCAGGGATCCCACATGCAGTGCATGTGTCTCATGCTTTGGAACTCCCAATTAACATCAGTGCAAACTGGAGAAGAAGGTGGCTTCTTCCTCCTGGAGCAGCACCATATAATTTATCCTACAAAAATTATCCCATTATTTTTATCCCAGCAACACTAAACTCCACACCAAGGCTCCCTAGCACAGGGCTGATGGAGACTTCAGCCCCAGCAAGCAGTGCCTGTGGCATCACGCCGGTGGCACAGCGCCCTGGAGCTGCAGCCCCCAGTAACCCACGCACTGGGAGGGCCGTGCTGTGTATCATTGACAAGCAGCCAGGGGCCAGCAGTCAGTGCAGGTCTCAGCCAAGCCTATGGGCTGAGAAGTACAGGGCAAGGGGACAAAAACCAGGGACAGGCACTTGGGCCTGCCCCTCTCTACAGAAGGGTAAAGCCTAGAGGATTAGAGCTTTCAGGCCAACACCACGGCTGTCCTGAAGGATGACTTGCTGTCTGTCTCTACCTGCTGAGCTACCCGCTGTCTTGGGAAGTGGTGCTGCGTCGCTGCTCCTCTAGCTCAGCATCTTGTGGCGGTCAAAAACTGTCTTCCTCTGCTCCTGCACCTGGCGCTTCCAGCGCTGCTGGGCTCCCTCCACCCTCTCCAGCACCGTGTTGGCTCTGGCTCCTGACGGGGTTGGGGCTGCAGCCAAGGAGCGAGCGTCCTGGAGTGGAAAGAAACAGTGAACAAGGTCAAAGCAAGGCACGCTCAGCCCAAACACAGAGGGAGTGAGCAGGAGGTCACACTGCTTCCCTGCCAGCCACTCTCTTCTGTCCCCACTGCCCTGTCCCCACCACAATAGCAGCCACCCATCTGCACAGCCTTACCTCGTTCTCCTCCTCATTGTGCAGGGGCTGTGTGTAAGCATCTGGCTTCCGGATCAGAGGGTCCACCAGCACAAGGAAAGCCATGTAAAGCAGCAGTGCCCCCACCACGGACAAATAAATGATGATGATGACCTGCAGTTAAGCACGGCACAGCGGGAGGGGATCATCAGGAGAGATAAGATGTACCACGGAGGCCAGGAAGCTCCCTTCACAGATACCTCTGATGTCTGATCTCTTCCCTCATTGGGGAAGTGCTCTTCCTCACTAGGAAGTCTCTTGCACTTCTTGCAGGAAGGATGGTGTTCTCTGCAGTGTCAATTGAAGACTTGTGCTGCACGTGAAAGGAGACCAACAGGACGGGTCCCCAGCCTGAGAAACTGGCACAATCTCAGCAAGGAGACTGGGCTCCCATGGTGCCACCTCCTCAGTGCCAAGAGCTCTCCTGACTCCAGCACGGTGCCCTGGTACTACCACTGTGTGCTAGCTGTGCTAGCTTTGTCTTCCCTGTCTGGGCTCTGCTCCAGGAACCCACCCCATCAAGCTGTGCCCTGGGATGGCATGGTGCCACAGGGAGCTGACCCAACGTTACCTTGATGGTGGTGGTGCTGCGCTCCTCATACTTGCACTCACACAGCAGACAGTATGCCTCCACATCATTCCCGGGCACTGGCATGGGCTCCACAACATGCAGGCAGTTGCTGCAATGCAAAGAAACCAAAATCAGCAACAGGACAAGGAAAAACCAGTGCTCTGTGGAACGGTGCAGCACCGTCTGCAGGGATACAGTCCAGGTGAAAGGGACTGGAGGGCATAACCTGCATCTGCTGAGAGGCGTGGCCTAAGAAATCATATTTCCCAGATTCCTAAATTTCTGTTCAAAAAATTCCCCTCACCTGGGCCGAGCAGGCCCTACAGAAACAGCCTTCTCTACACATTCACAGGCACCAAATTAGTCCCAGAGAGCTGGCTTCCACAGATCAACCCCTCAGGCTTCAACAGGCAACTCACCAGTCCTTCTGTGACACATTCTTGTTGTAGATGTGCCCGCTGATGTTCCGGTACGGGGGACAGATGCACTTGCAGCGGATGTCCTCTGAGCTCTGCAGAAGCACGAGGAGAGAGCATTAGTGAGTCAACGCACGGGTACAGCTCTGCTGCCCTCCCCACCTAGGGCTGTGGGAGCAGAACATTCTCTAAGAATGAGATGACTTCACGCCGTGCCTCTTATTTCCCCTCCTCTTCTTTCACATCCATAACTTTGAAGTTTAAAAACGTCTCCTCTCCAGAGATCCAGGTACTCTTCAAACGTATTTCAGAACACAAATGGGAAACCACAACCGAAGGCAGGGCAGGGGCCACTGTCACATACGCTCACAGCTCTTCATATTATAGATATGCACGTATGCACTGACCTGCTGCATCACTCCTTACCTTTGCAAATTCCTGTAGAAAAGCAGTCGTTTCTCTGCCACTTTTGTGTCTGCTGTGCTACACTGAGTGTCCAAAGCTGTTCACTCACCTTGCCAGCCTGTGCTGGAGGAGAAAGGATGCAGCTCAGCAGCGCGATCAGCAGCACGGAGCTTGCACGCTTCCAGGTGCACTGGGCAAACATTGTGGAAGCCTGAGGAAACAGAAATTCCCATACAGGATGGAGAATCTTCCTCCTAACTCTATTTACCCAGGAAGTGGAAATTTCTGCCCATATCAAGGTGCACGCCAACCAGAAGCTCCGGGAAACACGGCTCACAGATCCCAAAACATCCCTATCCTAAGAGCTTCCCCCGCGCGGAGCCGTGCTCCCAAACTCACAGAGCTCTGCAAAAAGAAAATATATATATATTCTCCAATTCCTACCATGGGACTCCTGAAACCACCCGTAACTCCTCGTGCCACACTTAGCATCGCAGTGCCCACAGCAGGCGTGCTGCTGCTGCTGATTTTGCTACAGTGGCACAGATAAAGCCGTTGTCGAGAACTGCACTTGCAGAAATCCAAAGCAACGTGAGTTCTCGCTGCAGACAGCACAGGGAGCTGCTGTTAGCTGCCAGGACCTGCGCTCACATCCACAACGCCGCCGTGCCCGGTGACACGGCGCGCTGCGGGCGGGCTGTGCAGAGCCGCTTCGGCCCCGCTTCACGCAGGGAAAGGCAGCGGACACCCTCATTAACCACCTCCACGTGACGCGCGTTAATCACGGCTCGCTCCCGCTACTTGTGTCCTGTCAGCTCACAGGACCCCGCGGCCGTTCAGATGCGCCGCCGTTTGCTTCAGCTTATTTCAGTTCTCCAAAGCTCCCGTTAGGTTTGACGGATTACGAACATCACGTCCGACCCGCCCCCTCCCCTCTCCTCACAGCGCAGCCCTGGGCCGTCCTCCAGGGATGCCTCCGCTCCCTTCATCCAGGCTGCGGCCCCGGGTGCAGCCTAGCGCTCCGTGAGGCGCAGCGGCCCCGGGAAGGCCTCGACCAGGCCCGCTCCCGCCCGCGCCCCACGCCGCCCAGCACCGCCGCCCCCGGCCCTACCTGCCGCGCGACGCCGGCGCCCCTGCAAGCCCCGCCCCGGCCCTGAGCGCCCATTGGTTGCAGCGTGACAAGCAGGGCGCGCGGCCAATCAGAAAGCAAGGCTGCCCGCCGGGTTCTGGTGAGAAGGGCCGCGCCTCGCTGCTGCTCCTCAGTGTGAGGGGGGTGCGGCGCGGTGCGAGCTTGTTCGCGGCATTCTTGCTTCGCAGCGAAGGGACTGAGCCGAAGAGGGAAGCCTCCGTCGCTGCAGGGCAGTAGCGACTTGAGTTGGGCTGTTTTAGAGTTATAAGTTACGTTTAGCATCCTCTAGGCTCGGAGGCTGCGGGTCAGCAGGCAGTGTGCTGGGTTAGAAGCCTCCGGCCTTCATTGCGCTGCCCTCAGAGCCTTGCGTTCTTCTGAACACCCTTGTGTTCTGCTTCCCAGAGCCGTGGCCTTGTCTGTGAAGGGAATGTTCTGGGGACCTGGCTTTGCGGCCTGCTGCTGGGGTTGGGGAGGACGGGGCCCTCTGAGCCATGTGGCTCTCTGGGGTTTGCTGTTTGAAAATGGGAATCAGGAGACCACGGTGGGATGTATTCAACTGGAAGTGTGTGTAAATCAGAGGGAATGCCTCTCTGGTGTTATGTGATACACAGGAGGAGGTTTTCATGTGTAAGTTGAGACTGTTTTAGGGTTTGTAGAACATAAAGATTGTGGAGACTGTCAGTTCCACAATGCACCCAGGTATGGGAATTCCTGATTTAAGTGTGTTTTCTCACCCAACTACTGCCAAGTGTAAGATACTGCCCTGGCACACTGCATTCCCCACACACTCAGCTGGAATCTGTTACCGGGTCATGGCCTGCTTCAGCTGGGCTGACCCAAGGAAATGTTCTCTGAGAATAATCCTGGCTATTAGGTGCACAGGGACTTCTAATTCCTTCCTCCTACTCCAGTGCTGCCAAGCGGAAGAGCTGCTGTGGTGCTAACTTGCTGCTCTTGCTTCTGAGCACAACCTCGGGCCTGGCTGTGGGATGCTACCAATGTTGTGAAATTGCTGAGTTTTTACAGGTTTAAAGGCCAGATGACCACGGGGCTTTTATGTTACCAGCTTGCTCAGCATAACTGGTAAGGAGGTATTTTTATCTGCTCTGACATCTCTGTTGTCACAGTAATCTGTTCTTCTTTGTTCTTCTGCAGCATTACTATGTATATCAGTGCTTCATGTGTGACTGGAGTAAGCTGGATAGATGCTTGAAGGACACAGCTTCACCTAGTGACAAGATGCTGGGCAGTCCTCCTGGAGTGAGTAAAGAAATGACCGAGGCAGCTGAGACACTGAATGCAGGGATCCGTTTTTCAGGTGAGTACATTGAAGGCAAGTCTGCCAAAAACATAATGGGTTTGAAAGTTTCACGTCCCTTTCCCTGAAGGCTGGTTTCCTGCTCGTGCATGAACTTGTATTCTGTGGTGTAGGGGAGAGAGATTCTTTGTAGTGATGGGAGGGATCACACAACACATCCAGGAGATTGTTTTTGTTTCCCTTCCTTGCTGACTTTCTCCTTGCAGCCTTTGTGTCTGTCCCAGGTAGCTCAGATACAGTGGGCTCAGTTATCTTCTGAGTTCCAGCCTTGTTCAGCACTTAAGAGTAAGGACTATACAGGTCCACCAGATGTAGTTGTGTTTCCTGAATTTTTCAGTATGTTGAATGCAGGACAATCGTGGGTCCTGACCCCTTAGAGGTCTTGCTTGGAATTCTGAGTAATTTGGGTTGATGTTAGGCACTGAAACCGGCCTGCAGAGATCTGTGACTTACACAGTGCTCTGGCAAGAGACTTCACTGTAAATGGAAGAAGAATGCAGGCTTAACAATGATTTTGTGGGGCTGTTAATTCCCAATGTCTGCCTCTCACTTTGTGGGCAGCAGACAAGTGAGAGAGGGGCCTCAGAGGAGCTTTCTAGGCAGTATCCTGGGAACAGAGGCTGAACAGATTCTGTGGCATGGAGGGAGAGAATTAGAGCAACACAAACACGTCAAAGAAGGGAAATGTATCAGACACGGCCTTCAGTGTGCTAAGCTCTCTCCTTACTGATGTAATTAGTTGTTACTGTCATTTGTGGTGCTGGCTTTGGAGGGACAGGTGGCATTTTTGCTAACATGACCTGCAGCTGAGGACACTGTAACAGCTTGTCCTTGTTCTTTCTGGAAACGGGTGTTAGTGACTGTGCTGCAAACCTTTTTCCGGGACAAAGATGGGATCACATCAGGTGCTAGATATCTAAAGGGCAATTTAATTTAGGTTGTAAACAAACAGACTGGCTTGTAAGTATCCTGGAGATGCATCCTCCTATAACACAAAGCATCCTGTAATTCAGAGAGAAGACACTTCATCTTCAGTAGAATTATTGGGTCTTTCTGTTAAGCACAAAATGAAATTTGCTCTCAAAATGCTGTCGTTATTATCAACTGACAAAAGAGGATGCAAGTGTTTGGGCACTGAGCCAGCTTCCTTGAGCTCTCTTTCTGTCTCTGGAAGGCTTGTTAGACTGAGGAGTAGCAATTCATTTTCTTTTTGCTGTTAGCTCCCTTGCAACTCTGAGACAGTGGATTTTGGTGACATGCCTCATTTTCTCAATCAAATAGTACACAGTAGTGCTCCGGGGCTTCTGTGAGGATGAGTGAAGAAATCCTTGTGAGGGTCACAAGAACTTCATGTGAATGCATCCTAAGATCTCAGTGTGAAAGTCCCGATGACCTTAAAACCATATGTAGGAACCTCTTGGACTTCTGAGCATCTGTTAATGAACAAATATTGTCAGTCACAGGCAGGAGCAGCTGGTCTGTGCGTAGGGGTTGTCAGAAGATGTGGCTTTCCCAGCATGCAGGACTCCTGATAGCCCAGGAGATACAGTGTCAGTGTGTGTCCTTCAGTCATGCACAGACTGGCTGGCGTTGTGAAGGGCTTCCCATGGGATGGGCATGGGGAGCAGCCATTCCTGTAACAGCCATGAAAGGATAAACATGGACCGTGGAATTTGGTACTGGTCTCGTGGCTCGCAGCTGCTGAGCAAGTGCTTGCTTGCACCTTGAAGTGTGACAGTGAGGAGACCTGTAGCATCAGCAGCAGAGTTTCTTTGGCACAGCAAGGGGAGAGCAACCCTGGTCTGGTTTGTGTCCTGAATTTGGACTCGTGCTTCTCCTTAGTTGTGTTTAACCACTTCATAGGCTGCCTCTGTCCCTAGGTGGGAAAGCATTTGGGTGTAAAGGTATCTGTGAGCAGTCAGCGACAACTTCCTTGCTATCCTCCCACTATTGTGTGTGATGTGGGGAAAGAGGGGAATGAACGAAATCAGGCTAAGTGTGATAGATCACACCTAGAGGATGGAGCAACTGCAGCATCCAGTGATCCTCTGCTCTGCACCCATCACTGCACTGTGCAGGCTTCCCTGCAAGTTCCCTCTTGTCTTGGCAGAGGATAGAAGTGAAGCTCTGGAAAAAACACTGCAGGTGGTGCTCTTTTCTCTGATGCCTGATGTTGGTCACAGCCAACACACTTTCATGGGGGGAAAGTCTTGTTTAACTAACTCAATTTTCTTTTATGACAAGGTTACCTACCTCCTTGTCCAAGGGAAGCCAGTAGATGTAATCTTCTTGGTTTCAGCCAAGCTTTTGATGCAGTTTCTCATGATATCCTTTCAGGTGAAGTGTCTGGTGTACAGCCAGGCAAATACATAACAGGTGGGTGAACAATTGGCTGAGTTGGGCTCAAAGGGTTGTAGTAAATGGGGTACATCAAGCTAGCAGGCAGGCACTAGTGGGACTGCAGGGCTCCATTTTCGGGCCAGTTCAGTGTTGTTAAAGATGTTGTGCATGCAGAAGTTGAGTGAATACTAAGTAAGCTTGCAGATGATACTAAATTAGGAGGAGCTGATGGACAGATCTAACAAACTGTAGAGACAGCAGTTTGTTATCAGCTGTAGTGGGCTACCTGTATTTATGATCAGTTGTAGGGACATGTTACAGTCACATTATGTCATGGCCAGTCAGCCCAGCTGTGCTGAAGTTAACCCAAACTGTTGTGCCTCCAGCTGCTCTTCTGGGGGACTCCTATCTGTGAGGGATTGCCTGGGGTGTGGGATTTCCTTGTACGTGACTCTTTCAGGTTAGACTTGCTCCCCATAAGCCCAGTGACACTTTTGCTAGAAAATATTCCATCCTGTCTACATTAATATTTTTGTTGCTAATTTGGGAGGTAATAAGACACCAACGTGGCAGGCATTGCTCTCCTCCTGTATGTAGGTTGTATTAAAAATAGACTTTTAAAAAGGGCCCAAGAAATTATTTTTTTAAATGGTCCTGGAGCTTTGTCAAAAGGGCTCCATGCTGCTCCTCCCCCAGCATTCCTCTCTCTCTGGAGTCCTGCTTCCTCTACACCTTTTGGGTTAGCCTTGTTTGCTGCTGTGGATATTATTTCTCTTATGTTTCACCTTTCCATGTCCAACTGCAGCCACTGAGCAGGACAATTCCTTATGCCAGTCTCAGCAGGACAGGAGGGGATAATGTTGCTGACAGACTGGAAAGCAGGTTATTCAGTAGATGTCAAGGAGCCATGGAGTGCCTCTTCTGCTTGGAAGGGAGGACAAAAGGGCCTGGTGTAGTGGAAATGCTTCGACACAGCTTGAAGCAGTGATTGAGCACCTGGTGAGAAGGCAGGGCCAGCCCAGGGGAGCTCAGGTGCATGCAATGTACCTGAGTGACATGGAGCCAGGATCCACCCCTTCCCCATCCTCATTTAAGGGTTGGCAGTGGAGGCAGAGGGATCTTCCTGGAGATCTCTGCATACCTGAGGCCTTCTGAAGGTAAGCAGCTTCTGTTCTTTATTTCTGTGCCCACTGCTGTTGCATTTGAGCAAATCCTCACTTGCTGCAGTCTAGGACCTTGCTGCTCTACTGTCACTGCTGTGCTTTCCATGGCATTACACCTGGGCAAAGAGGCAGCCCTGCACTACTGCTGTGGCTGCTTTCTCTTTGGTCAAGGATTTTTAAAGAGAAGGTTCCAAGCTAGTGTTTTTTGAGAGGAGAGGCCTGTGCTAATGTGACACCACCACTGAGGCCTGTTTTAGATCGTTCTGAGTTTCCATCTATATTTAACAAATGGTCATTAAAAAAAAACATATTTTCCTCAATGGCTCTTCTGGGATCTGTGAAAAAGTGTGTAATGCAGAGCAACATTCAGCCTCTCCACTGTAGGAGTAATGAAAGTCTTGGGGGGAGGTGCTGTGGGCACATGAGTGAGCTGCACTGCTGGGATTTGCAAACCACGGACACTTGGGTGCCACAATTTAAGGAGGTTGTAAAGTTCTTAGAAAGCATTCAGAGGAGAGCTGTGAAGGTGGTGAAGGGCCTGTGGGGCAAGGTGTATGATGCTGGGTCTGTGTGGGAGCTTGCTGGAGGTGTTGGAGTTCAGATGAGGTGGGACAGATGGAGAAATGCCAGTCTGCTACAGAGAGGGCTCTGGACTGATGAGTGATCTCCAGGCTGCCCCAGCCTCGCAGGGCCAGGCCTTGGCTTCCTAGTGATGTGTTGTCTTCCTACAGCTAGCTCCCTCCAAGGGTCTGCCCCAGCATAGCAGGTTTCTACTGGGTGACAGTGTAGATCCCCTGTTTCTTTCCCAGTTGGCCCTATTTATAGATTTCAAATGATGGCAGCTGGGAAAGTGAGACATGTGAAGTATGATGGACCGTCACTATGAGGCAGGGATATTTATTGGAGCTGATGAAGCCTTGTTGTCATTGCCCAGTACTAGGAACTCTGCACATGTGTTGGGTTGTCATTTCCAGGACACTGGTGGGCCTGTCATTCAGTACAGAGCAAACAAAACATTGTTAGAATGGAAGGAGGGATTTCTGCCTGAATAAATTATACCCAGTTATCACCACCTAGATAGCAGTCAACGCCAGGAAGCTTCTCCTGAGGGCTAAGATAACATCTCTCCCTTGATGTTTTGTTAGCAGTCTGATCTCCCAGAGCAGTATCGTTTGCCTTTCCTCCACACGCAGGACGAGCTGAGGGAAAGCCAACTCAGCCACGATTTAAAACCTGTGGAGGGTGTTTCCATTATTGCTTCCAGTTCTTCTGTTCACACTGAGTGTGATAAAGCTGGAAGTTCAACTGGGCTTTCAAATGTGTGCGGACAGCGTATGGTTGCTGTAGGAACTATCATTACAGATGTTAAATGACACGATGTGATCCAGTCTTGAAAGGGACAGTGTACAGCCAGTATTGATTCTGAATTGCTGCCTTGGAGTGGAACACTTGTCTGATGCTCTGTCTCATCAGTTTCTTCTTTCTGTGCAATCCTAGGAGCCAGCAGCTGGGCTCACAGAGACAGCAGATGCAGGCAGTGGTTAGTGCTCCAGCCTAACTCAGCTCAGCTTTCCCTGTGTAAATGCATTGCTGTAGCAGTGGTGTTGCACAGATGGAAGGGGAAGAGCCCTGAGGAAGCGGGGGGGGGGGGAGCAGGTATGTGCCCTTTCTCTGCAGCCTCCTCCCCCTGCAAAGGTGTTTATCCTATTGACAAGCACTGTGCTCCTTTCATAACTGCTGCATTAGCAGAGGATCAAGTAGCGCTTAATGGGAGCAGACTCCCTCCTAAAGTATGATTGAAAAGGTCACCGAGGTGCAAGGGGAGAATATCTGCAGCAGGCTGACTTAAGCCTTGGCTTCTGATTGACAACAGGTGTGTAATTGATGGGCTGCCCTCCCCTCCTTCCACAAATTAACTCAGTGTTTTGCAGCGGCGCCATCGAGCATCTGCTGAGCTCAGTGGGTGGCAGACAGGGGAGCACAGCCCGGCTGCGGAACTCAGGGAAGAGGTGATCTGAGGCCAAGTTTTGCCTTCTGAATTAGCAAAAGCAAGGAAATGGGGCCAGCTGTGAATGAAGTTTCTCTCGTGCAACTGCCCCGTGCTGAACTGGTAGGTTGACCATGACTGAGCTCTTCTCTTTCGGCACAATAAATAGTTCTATTACTTGCTGGTTTTGCTGGATTCACCTCTCCCTTCTGCTGGTCCTACAGTAGGTTTGCTAAAATGAAGTTACTGAGTCTCAGTTTATCTACATTTTTGACATCCCCAGTTTGTCCAAACCAGCAGGAATCTTCTTGCTGCCCCTGAAGTTACAGACACGCACTGGTTGCTTTAAGTGTCATCTTACCCTGCTCTCTTGCTGCTTTTGGTGTTCCATCTGTCTTATATGGTTTCATTTTGGAGAATGCAGAGCATTCAATCCAAGCCAAACTGCTGATGACAAGCTAATTAAAGATCTAGCAAGAGAGGAGGACTTTAATGAGGGGGAAGTGGGTGGAAAGGCAATTTGCCACGGCTGTGCTGTGACACTCTTGCTTAGGAGAGCTAATTGTGTGTTGTAATTGATGGTTCAGGGGAATTATTCAGTGCATGGACTGTAAGGCAAAGGAACAGAGATGTCTTTTGATGGCATATTCTGAAACGCTGTGATGGGATCACAACATCCAAGGGCCAGTTCTTCCTCCATACTACCAAGTAAACAGTTTTAACATGCAGGTGCACAGTCTTAAACTGTTTTAATAGGTGATCTGCAAAGAGTGCTATGGCTGTGTCAATGGAGACAAAAAGCCTAGAGCAGGGATCCTCTTGGAGCTAGCAGTAGTCATGCTGAAGGTCGTGTGCTACCCAGCAGCCCTGAGCATGAGCCAGTTTGTCTTCCTGCAGCATACAGGGAACAGTCAGTGTGAAAAGGAGGTTGACTGTGATGCTGCCTGGAGTGGGTGCTTCTGTGGGTCACCTCGTTAGGGATGTGTGCTGGAAACTCACAGAGTTAATGTGACATTGGCCCAGCCCATACCTGCAGGGAATGGGCAGCAAACCACCAAATAGCAGCAGTGTGCTGGTGGTGGGGCTGCTGACAGTTCTGCACAGCAGGACACTGGTCTCAGGGCCCCGTGCTGTGCCTACTTCTGTTTCATCCAAATGAGTCAAAGCAAGGCACTCCTTCACCTCTGGAGGATGCTCGAGTGTGAGGAATACTTGTAAATACTAAGATAACTTCATCACCCTCGGTTTGGTTTTGCTTTCTGGCTAGTGTTTCCATGATGAATTTCTTTTCTGAATAGTGACACTGAGATTCCTTTTATTCACAACTGAATTAACCAGTGCATCTCATCAAACACAGAAATTAGAGGGTGGATGCCATCTCTAGCTCTGAGAGGGAATGTGGACTCTGGGGTGGTCATGGTGTGCTGTTTGTCCTCAAGTTTGGAGGATGCTTTTTCTAGCAGCTGCCTCAGGAATGCACATGTCTCGAGTTGAGCAAGGCATGCAATGGCTTGGAGGTTCCCACCTCCTCAGAAAACAGTCTGGGGTGGAACAGATTCAACAAAATAAAGTAGTATTAACCAAGAAGCACAATGCAAGCGCTCTTGTTATAGTGGATGTGTTTGACACAGGCCTTTGCTGGGAAGCTCTGTTTGCAGCAGAGAGCCCCTGCCCTTGAAGCTGGGCGCCCAGCAGTGTAGGTGCAGATAGCCATGTTCATGCTGTCCTCCCTGCCGTGCAACCTCTCCTCTCAGCTTCTAAAATTCCTCTCACCAGGGTGATTATTTCCTTATTCTTGGCACCTGTTTGGACAGACAGCCACACTGACTGTTCACAGAGCCACCAGGACCCCGAGCTTTTATGCATACCTATATAAAGAGGTGTTAAAACTGGCCACATGTAATTTACGGTCTGCAGCAGGAGATCCAGCCCACTGCACCCAGCATGCTGGAGCATTCACTCTGCTGTCAGCCCAATTGTCAGCCAGATGCCAAAGGAGATGGAGTGGATACCCTCTGGGTCACAGCTTTCTGCATTCTTGATCACAAATCAGCGGAGTCATGAGTCTTAAGACAACTGTTGTGCTTCTCAGGCACTCAGCAGACCTTTAATAAAATACTCCTATCCACTCATGTACGTGAACATATGCACACACATGCATGCTGAATGATGGCTGAATTATCACTGCTGACTGGCAGAGAAGAAGATGGAGACACAGAAGTGGTATTTCTGTGTAGGTGAAACAGGAATCTGTGATTTCTACCTAAGATATGGAGATATTTCTAGTAGGGAAGAACTGGTACCTCCTGTTTGAAGGGCTTTGATGGCAGGGGTATCTCAGTGTCTGTATCGTGCTGCCTTGTTAATTCAAGTAAGTGCTTTGTGTTACTTAAAGCTTTTTTAATTGTTCTGCTGCTGGTCAGACTGACTGTATGTCAGTGCATACAGTTCAGTATGGTTGGGCTGCTGAAGGAGAATGCTCTGGAATAGGGATAACAATTTGCTAAAATAACTGCATAGCAAGTCACTCCCAGCTGGCATTTACTGCAGCCAACAGTTTCCAAGTTCAGTGTCTTCTTGGCCATTTGTCCTCCCAGACTTGAATCCTGACCTGTTCTGCAAGGCAAAATTCTCATGCCTACAAGAAGAAAGGGCAAGTCAGTCTTGCCAGAAACAGGCAGTGGTCACAGGCTGCAGCTCAGGAGTTCAGGTCTAGGAAGCTGATATAAGTTTGGGGCAGGTCATCAGAGGGGGTGAGTGTCTGTCCTTGGGGGAGAGTACCCTCCGTGGACAAAGCCACAGCTGCTCCAATATGGGATTTAAGGTAGTCCTCCAGAAGCCCCTGTCACTGGTTCCTCTGTGATGCAGTGACCATCAGTGGCCCAGCTGCTTGGTTAGGTGGCTTTCAGGTTCACCAGCGGGTTTGCTTTACACCCAAGACTTGTATGACTGCTGTAACCTTGCCTCTATGGAACAGTGGTTAGAATCATGTGATAAAGAAAAAGAGTACATCCTTTTTACTAACTACAGCTGAGAGCACTGCAGGACTTGGCTGCTTTGGAAACTCTCACAGCTTTCCTGCCACCTTCTGACCAGCTCAGCATGGCTGGATTCCTGGGACACATTTAAGAAACTGCTGGAACTACTAGTGCCTGAAAGAGTCTTCAGTGCTTCAAGACTCATAAAGGCAAACTGGGACCATCCCTCTCCTTTTACCCTCTGGTTGAGCTCAGAAATCAGCTGACATAGTTAAGCTGACAGTCATTAAATTTATGTGTCCTTTGCTTCTGTCATTCTGTCCTCCTGTCTGATCCAGCAATTTGGGTCTTTTGACCTTTGTGGCATGCAGCAAAGCCAGTGTATCTTGGCTTCTGCCTCAGTCGCCTGTGGCTTGTTGTTTAAGGAAGTTTATTTCTCAAGGTTATAGTCATAAGTCAGCAATGTGTATGTTCTATTTTTGTAGACATACCTAGAGAGTCAGGAAGGAGGCCAGACCCTTCCAGAGAAGATGGGCAGCAGATCTCAATGTTCTTATCAATGAGATGCAAGTTCTTAAACTACGAAGGAGATACCCTGTTCTACAATTTGTAAGTGAAGAGAGAAGACAGGGAAAACAAATGTGCCTGCATGGTGAGATGATCCCAGAGGAAGACAATGATAAATAGCTAGGTAAATATTTTGGGAATAAAAGGCTGAAATCCTAGGGTAGATGTGCAGGACGGATCACTAAAGCTATTTGAATACTGGGTATGTAGTCTTAATATAAACAAAGCTCAGAAATATTGTCTCTGTAGTCTTGAGACCCAGTTTCCTGAATATTGCCTTGAAGGGGGTGGTCAGGAATGCCAGGAGGAACATCTTGCTTATTCATTCCTCCTCCTTGTGATGAATGAGAAATTGTCAGTGTGACCCAGCTGGCCCTGGGGGATCAAGGAGGAGTCCAAAATTCTAATGACACTGAGGAATAAAGGCCAGCCCTCCTAGATTATAACAGTGTGAGCTTTTCCCCCTTCTCTCCTCCACCATAGGCAGCTCTGCCCCTGGATGGTCACCCTGGGAGCAATAATTCCTTCACTCTGTTTAAAACCTCTTCGGAGTAGACACGCTTACTGGGTAAGAAGAGGTGAGTAAATGGTGAGCCCAAAATAGGGCATGCCTGAAAAATGAGCTGAATGAAACTATAAAGCACATGAATGGCTGTGGGGATGGCCCATTTGCTGTCATGAGCGTAGACAGCTCTGAACCATGTGGGACTCTGAAATCTGTCAGTCAAAGAGATTGACAAGGACACATTGGCTCGGTGAAGCCCAAACTGCACACAATTTGCTTGCCATTCAGCTTGCCCCGGGGCAACAGACCAGCTCCCTCTAAATGCAGGGTTACTCAGGGCCTTCGCGTGGGTCTTGTTTCCTCCTGCTCAGCTTCTGGCACTGGTATTGTCTGCCCAGCCACCCATCCCAGAAGACAGCCCTCCCTCATCAGTCACCCGTTCTGACACCCACTCCTCCTTTCCTCCCTTCTCTTAGCCTTGCCTTGGTATATCAGCACCCCTGACATTATGCAGCCCATGTCAGTGATGCATCTATCCATCCGTCTGCCACGAGAAGTGACCGGCTCACTATGTCCCTCCACCCTTCAGTCGGGCAGGAGTCTGTCTGTCTGTCTGACTGCAGGCAGGCAGTTGTGCTTCAGGGCAGAAAATACAGAGCACGTGTGCCACCGGAGGCGATACATAAAAAGTAGCTCATGGGGGCTGTCAGAGGACCAAGCTGTAAACTGGGCTGTAAGGTACAGTAACATCATGCAGTTCCTATTCAGAGGCTCTGCCTTTCCCAGACAGTTGCAAAATCACTTTGTAGGAGTGCTGCAGGAGACAGTGTTGTGACAAGGCAACCAAGCTCAGTGTAAAATCTTATAAGAGGGAAAAGTGGTTTCATTTTAAAACAGAATATTGTCATTCACTGGTATATACGCATCCCCTCCAGCACCAAGTTGCTTGTATCCCAGGGGTATTCTAAGCACACAGGCACCTACACATTGGTCAGGTCTGAACATTTAAATCTGAGACAACTTTAAAAAATAAAGTTTGGGATCTTAGGAAGCCTTGAAGTATTAGCAGACTGTATCACCTAACGCTGCCAGGACTAGGTGCTGTGCAATCTGATCATTGTTCTTCAGTGGCATCTCCAGTTCTCTGCTGGTCTCAGCTTGGGTAGCTGAGGGTGTGGGCATGCAGAAGGATGGAGAGGTTATGGAGGCTCAGAAAGCGGGGGGGATTTAGGAAGTGTGGGGTGGAAGCTGAATTTGGAACACAATGCTAGGATGCACCTTGTTGGGTGCAAAGCATGGATGAGCTGATTGTTGCAGAAGTGAAGTTCTTGTAAAGAGCTGGGGCTGAGAGGGCACTGATAGGCCTTCATTGCCCTGAGCAGCCTCACCTGAGACCTCTTTGCTCACCCTCTGCCCATGGCCCAGGGGCTTAATTTAAACTCATGGTTGGGCCTTTAGTCCCTGCTTGTGCTTTGCTGTAGCTGTGCCCGTTTCCACACTGGTTCCTGAATTGTTGTTTGGATTTCCCAGGTTGACACTGGACCTAACTTGTTATGTTGATGATTGCTGGAGTTTGTTGCTGTCAGTATTCGTGCTCTGCTCGCCTATAAGTGCTGTGTGCGTGCACTTGGTTGGTAGGGTCCTGTCCTGCTTCTCCTGCCCCTTCATGGAGCAGCTCTGCTCTTCCTGCCTCCCTCAATTCTGATTCTTGCAAGCATTTGCTGAGGTTCCTGGCGTGGCCTTGTGGCTGGTGGCGAGCAGCAAAGGCCTGTGGCAGTCTGTCATGCATTAGATCACTGTCACATGGGAGAACAAGTGAGGAAACTGGTTGCCACATGGACTTTGAGGTTTAAAAGCTCAGCTGCATTCATGATGCAGCGCGGTCCCACACAAGGCCAGCAAGAACTTCCAACTGTGAGCCAAGACAGCGTTATGGGGTGATATCAGAACTGCTTTGGGCCAGGACCCAAGAAAACATTTGCAGGCTGGGTGCTCACCGTCTTGCTTGGCGTCATCTGTCCTGTTTTGTGCCCGCACGTGGGAGCTCAGGTTACCCAGAGAGCAGTCAGAGCTTGGAAGGGCACGCGTCTGTCTGCTCGTGGTGCTAGGCCAGGTGAGCTCTGCTGATCTCCTCAGCCACAAGCAGATGGTAATTTCATTTGAAGGAGCCTGCAAGAGGGGAATTGGAAACCCAGTTTGGTTGTCCCTGCTGCTTAGGTTTTGGCCCGTTTCTTGCATATGACTGAGTGCTTGACACGTGCTCATGTTTTCCTGCTGCTTCCGAAGATGCAATAATTGATCCAGTGCGTGCAGGTGGCAGAGGGAAGGAGACATGCAGTGGTTGTATGACTATCTTTAGTGACCATGTCCGCTTCCTTGACTGCATTCTTCTTGAGCATAAAGCTTGAGGAGAGCACGGGGTGGATTGTATCCTTCCTCTTTCACAACAAAGGTTCCAGGTTCCCAGCCTTCATGCACAGGTTGTACATTTGTGTTTTACCCTCATTTGATGAGTTCATGCTCTCAGTTCAGCTCCTACCAGGCAATTTAATGACCGAGTTGCAAACATGAGAGTGCAGAGGGCCAGAGCTGGCTGTGCTTTAAGGTAATACTCTGTGGGTGAGCAATAAAGTCTGTCTTCGTCGTAAATAAACCTGAATAGCTTATTTTGGCAAAGAATTTTCATTCCTGACAAATGCAATTTTGAGACAGCCAATTACCACTTGCTAATCTAGGATGAAATACTGTTGGAATCTGACATCCCAGGTCAGCTCAGACACAGCATTTGGTGGGTTTCCAGTGGAGTCTTCTCTCACACGTGTGATAGGAAATAATCTTTATGAGGGCTGTCAAAGGGAAGGGAATGCCCAGGCTTACAAATCACTGAAGCGAGTTATGGGGAAGGGATGTGTCAGGACTGCTAAGTAAAGCGTGTTACATAAGGCTGCCCGTTAAGTTTCTGAGGTCTGGTAAGCGGGACGTATCTTGAAGTTTATCAGACTGATTTTTAGCATCTCCTGTGTTGCTAGTATGGATCTTCTTTTTGAAGCAGAAGTTCTTGTTCTTCTGCAGCAGGACCTTCTGCGCTTTGCTGTCTGGAAATATGCATGAAGGTGTATCAGTGTGATTATCTGGGATGTGTCAACTGCCGCTTTAATATCTTAAATGTGTTACTCTTTTCTCAGCAGACTGTGGGCCATCGCAAGCTCACACCAATGGGAAGAGTTCCTTGCTCTTGAGGGAAGGGTAGGAGATCCTCATTTCAGCTGTCTGCTGTGACACCAGGGAGCTGAGAATCCAACCTCAGAGAACTAATTTCTTTGAAGTAAAAGCATCAGGGAATGATAACTTCATTTGGGTTATCTGATTTCTTGGAAAACACACAAAATGCAAACCTTCTACTGTCCTCCTGCTGGTCTATCTTGGTGTACCTCTTCCCATGCTTTCTTTGCAGTTAATTGCTGACTCGTGCTCTGTGCAGTGGAGTTGCAGTTCCATGCAGGAGGCCAGCAGGGCTGCTTGATGTGAGGGAACTGCTTTAGGTTCTTGCCTCTCCTGCTGGTGGTGCTGCCCTAGGCAGCCTGACTCCAGGCCAGGTCACACTGGGGCTTGGAGCTGGTGCACTTTGCAGCCCTTGGAGTGCTTCATGTCTGGGCTATCCTGCAAGCCCATTTTTTTCCCAGAGGATGACAAGCTGCTGTGCTTTATTCATCTGGGCATCGATGTGCAAATGCCTGCCCTGCCTCGCAGTGTTGTAGGAGGTTCCTTCTGAAGTTACTGAATGTGACTGTCCCTGTGGTGAGCAATGTGGGCGATGAAATGCACACCTGCATCTTGCAGACCTAAAAGGGGTGGGAGCAAGGAGAGCTTAGAGAGGGTTCACGGGTGCTCTTGTGGAAACAGACTGTAGGATTCTTCATTCCCTGCCTTGGGCTCTGTCCTTTTGGGATTCTGCCTTGTTTCTTTTGGGGTTTATCTACAGTAGATCCAGGTGGCTCTGAATAAATGTCTCCTATCAGAGGAGGCCTTTGCTGATGAGCAGGACCTGGTGTGCATTTGGGTGCATCTGATCTCTGTTTCCAGCCTGGCCTAGGGGGTTCCTAATCCTCAGTGAATGCCTCCGAGATATCTGCCTCTGTGAAGGGGTGTACACAGATACGTGGGTAACAGCCACCCAGCAGGGGCTCACGCTCATGCTTTTCAACTACAAGCTCCTAAATTCATGTGATCAGGTAAGCTGGTGCTGGAAGTGTGCTCAGTCCTTCTGCTTTATTCACAATACCACCTGGAAAGAATTCTTTCAAAAAGGAACATTTTTTCTGAGACTCATCCTTGAATGTGCTTGGCCACCCACTTTAGTTGAAGTTCAACTTATCAATTAGTAACCCTAATTATTCTTGAGATTGGTTTCAAAACAATGAAGCTGCAGTTTCCTTTAGAACATTCGGGGCTGTTCAGTTGTATGAAGGCTTTCCATGCATTGCTGCGAGGAGGAAACGCAATCTGCAGAAAAAGCAGAGCTCCAGCTGACTCGAGAAAGATTGCAGAATTCTGCTAAGGCCAGATTTGTCCAGCACCATTACTGATACAGACTGAAATAACAACGAATAGGAGGAAGGTGCCTTGGGTTCCTGTTTAGGAAAAAAAAAAAAAAAAATCATCTGGATGTCTGGCAGGATAACAGCCCTGTGACAGGCTTCACCTGCCAGAGGGGGAGAGGGATTAAGTGTGAGAGGGAGAGAGGCAGAAGGCGAGACAGCGAGCAGCTGAGGAGGATCCCGGGGACCTGGTGCTGATCCCACAGCTGAGCACGGGCTGCAGGAGGGACGAGGGAGCTGCAGCTTCGGCAGCACTCTGAGGAGAAGGGGAAGCTTTTGCAAGGCGTGTGCAGGTGAGGGCTGCGTGCCTGTTTCACTGAGTAGCTGGGTTTGCTGTGAGCTGAAGGCTCGCTGGGTTGGAGCTCCCTGAGATCGCCTTCAGGAGCAGGGAGCAGCGGGGAGCGGTGGACCCTGTTAAGTTCATGCCTGCACGAAGGGGAACTGGGACCCCTTTGTAAAACTGCAGTTCCTGGGGCAAGCAGGGGTTAAAGGGGGAGAAAGATTCACTCCTTCCATCATGGTTATTTCTTTCAGTTTGGATTTCTTCTCTGTTAGATGCTGCCATTGTTTTTTTAGCTCTGAATAAGACTTTGTTCTGATCTTTTCCTTCTGGGTAAGGAGAGAATTTGACAGAGGACAAACTTCAGGGGAACAGGGCTGCGTTCCCAGCCGTGGCAGAACTCTGGCCCTTCTGTGGGTGCTGGGCATTGAGTTCTGCAGGCAGAGATCGGGCAGGGCAGTACGGGAACAATGCTGACAAGTTTGTTATGTTAAAATGTTACGTGTGCACGTTGAAATGGACGTCTTTGCATCCTGCAAAGAAAGTGGGAAGGCTCCACGTGCTGCAGCCTCGTGGAGTTTCAGAGAGATTTTCTGTATCATTTATTTCAGCAACGGACGTCCTTGCACATGAGGATAGGGTATATTAAATAGTTTGTAATGTGAAGACTGAGCTTTTTTTTTTTTATTTGTGGCCATTGGTGGGTTGGGCAAACAAATGAGAAGAGGGGTATTTGTTACCTGTTCTAGTTTGAAAGGGAGGAGGGGGAATGGGGAAAAAGCCACATAACTTGAATCCTTGCAGCCTCTGAGTGATGCAGTTTGCTGTACTGTGCAGTGAGTGTGTGCTCAAGTGCTGGTGCTTGCAAAATGGTTTGAACATACGTGGTTAATTTTAAGCTGAAGACGTTTGGCAAAGCCCGATAATTGTACAGGGACAAATGAAAGCAGCTCAGGCGTGCCTTAGTCTCTATACTCATTAAAGCACATAGCATGTTTAAAATGTTGTTTTATTAAGTATCTCAGGGAAGGTTGAAAAGTACTAAAGGACTGATGTGTTATGTTGACGTTGAGCCGTATCCTTGCTGAGTCTACATTAAACTCCTGCCCTTCCTTAAATGAATGCAACTTTTTCTCACTGCCATTATGTCAAAGTAGGATTTGAACCTGACTGCTGAATTTTGCATACCTTGACTCATTGCTTATCCGTAAATATTTCCTCCCAAAGGCTTCCCTGTCATCCCCCTGACTTTCAGCAGAGGGACCAGCAACCTGTGCTGCAGGGGAGTGCTGTGGCTTGGCCATGTGGCTCTAGTGTGAGACTGGCTTTCAACCCTGGCTGTCTGTTGATGTATGAGAAAACATAGCCGGCTTTTGGACCCACCAGGTCTTGGTTTCTTCACTTCTTCAGGTTGTTAAGCACTGGAACAGGCTCCCCAGGGAGGTGGTGGAGTCACCGTCCCTGAATGTGTTTAAAAACCGTTTGGATGTGGTGCTCGGGGGTGTGATTTAGTGGTGGGTTGTTAGAGCAGTATGGTTAGGTTGTGGTTGGACTTGATGATCTTGAAGGTCCTTTCCAACCCAAACAATTCTATGATTCTTGCTCTGCATGAGCCATGCAGTGGGCACAAATAGGCCCACATAGAGCAATTGTCAATAGGAAGAGCCGTGTCAGTTGTCACTGGTCAGAACTGGTAGATTTCATACTGATATACTGAAGAAGACAGGAATTAAAGGAAAAGCAGAAGATCAGAAGAATCGTGTTTCTAATGTCCTTTAAATTCAATCCTGAAATATCTGTCCTCCAGCTATTGCCTCTTCTTCGCTGCCCTTTGTTAGGGCAATGAGCTTGCTTCCTGGGAAAATACCTCCTGTCTGCATTGCAGGCAGTGACAGCAGCTGAGTGTTGCAGGTTTGCAGCAGGATGCAGTAGATTCACGGCTGGCACGCAGGGGTTAACAGGGCTTTTGGGTGGGCGGGTTGAAAACAAGCTGTGAAATGGAAGAAGGTCAGCCTCTTGGAGGGGTTTGCTCGGTCACAGATGGTTTTAAGTTATCAGTCTGTCTGTAGGAGAGGTCTCCGTTCCCTCCCCCCACCCAATAAAACTTCTGTAAACCAGAACTGGAAGTAAGGCAGAGCTCCATAACGTCATGTCTGGGTCCAGCGAAGCAGGCAGAAGCGTGGCTCCTCTGGTAACTGCTAGAACCAGCTACCTAGCTGGTGGTCCAAGCTGACTCCAGCAGCTAAAGGCAATCTGCTGCTAAATAGCACTGGCAGTGTTCAGTATGGAACAAATCACTGGGAAGGGAGCGTTCATGGGACAGGGAGCTGCAGCCAGCCCTGGGGTTTTGGGTGGCTTTGGCCCACTCCTTGGGCTCGCTCTGCAAGCAAAGGCTCTTGCTGAAGTTGACGAGAGCTGAATTTGGTTTTCAGGAGAAAGCAGGATGTGCTTATTCCAGGAGCATTCCCATAGATCACACTGAGTGTTAGTGTCTTCAGACACGTGTTTTATTTACTGGTTTTATTCAAGGCACTTAATGCTCAGGCTGCAGTGTCTGATCAACAAAGTGGTGCAACTGCTGCCCTGTGCCAGTGAGAGCAGCGTGGAAGGAAGGATTCTTGGGATGATCATGGGTCAGAGTAGGTGGTGGAATGGGCTTTAGGAAAAGAACACTGCTAGAAAGTGGTGTCTGCTGTGGTGCGAGAGGACTTTGCAGCAGATGGAAGCTTGCTAGCTTACACATTATTTACATGTGACTTTGGAATGGCTTTTGTTTCTATAGCACTGTGAATGTAATGAGAGATGTAGAATGAGAAGGTCTTAACCCTAAGAGCAGCTTGAACAATGACATTTTCCTCTAATGATTTTGTTTTCGTATGAACTGGGAATGTGTAAATATTGTCACCCACCATAACTGTCAGGAAGAAGGAAGGAGTGAAGAAACTTGCTCTGGAATTTCATTTTCCCATTTCCACGTTAAATTGTTGATTAAAATGGTGATCCTCAGCCCTGCAAAGAAGCTCTTGATCTCAGAGTCAGAACAGCTGGCAGATCACAGTGTCCTCACCCTATCTAACAGGAGTCTTAGCCACAGCACCAGGTTTTTGCTGTATGTTCACTCCCCATTAACTTTAGATTTCAGAACTCTGATCTGGTAGGTCATCAAAGGAAAACCTTGTTCTGGTTCTGTTAGGTTCGCAGCATGCAATCCATAGACATCGTGATAAAAACACTTCCACTGCTAACTGCTGGAGCTAGCCCCTCATCTCAGGGGCTCATGAGGTTCTAGTGTTATGTATGTCATGAATTTAAAGTAATATGTGTTACACAGTGCAAAGGAAAAAAGATGGTGTGCTCTCAGACAGGAGTGAATGAAAGGGGAACCCCAGACTGAGCAGCCCTGGTTGTCTGTGGAGATGGATTTCAGTCACAGCCTGGCCACCCCTGTGGACACAGCCAGCTGGGTGGAGGAGCCGTTGCTCCCAAGCTGGCTTTCTGGTGGAGGAAGGAAGGTTCTCATTTTGCAAGGGTAGATTGGAAGCCAAAGGTTTTGGGGCGCAGTATCTGCCCTTGCATTGCCATGGTAAACCTGCCCATGGGAATAAGTGGCCTTGTTGCTGCTCAAGGGAATGGGGATCAGTCTGTGGCTGCACTGGAAGCCGAGGCTGCAGAGGGAGGTGTCTGCTTTGCCTGTAGCATGAAACTTGCAGAAGGAACTGTTTCCTTCAGACCTCTCAGTTGTCCAGTCTGTGTTACTCTACTATGGAGACCAAACCCAGACTTGGTTGACCCAATTAACAGATACCAGAATCCACTGTTTTTTTATTTCTCTCCTAAGGAATGATGAGCTCTCCTAAGGATTTGTGACCTCTGAGGACCACTCTGCTGGTATATCCTACAAAACTTGGATGTACACCTTGTCCCTTCCTTAAACAAACTATGGATCCCCACAAATATTTGTACCTTGAGGCACAAAGTCTTGACCCAAGTGGCACTTGGAAATCCAGCATTGCCTTGACTGATGGTCGCATCTGACCACGCTGGCTAGCTGCCGTGTTTGAGGCTTGCCAGAGGCACTGGGTTCAAGCATGCTTCCCATGCTGCACTGGGAACCAAGGGTGTATAATCCTATAGCCACAGACAGCACAACAGCACACTATAGAGAAATCCTGATGAGGCTGCTGCTGAGTGCAGGCTTGGCTTCCAGGAGAGTGGAGAGGTGAGAAGGGAACAGGAACATATCATTTCTTTTGGTGTTTCGTAGTGACGTTTAGAACAGACTAATGAGGGTCATGGCTTCTTCCATGCAGATTGCTAATGTCTGTGACCAGGAGACCTCTTGAACTGCTACGAAAAGCTCTCTGATCTGAGGCAGCAGGCAAACAGCTGTGGTCCTGGGAGGTGCAGTACTGACTTAAAGCAGGAGCAGCTCAGAAGCTCAACCTCTAAGGTAGTGAGTTTGGTCATGTCACCACTGAGATACATGGCAGGGGTGATACAGAGCTGGGAGAATGAGGTGCAGCCATCACTGTCATGGTGGACCATGCTCTGTGTTGCTGTTGTCTGAAAACTGTGTTCTGGGGAGTGCAGTGTCCTACAGCCTGCCCTGATGTCCCTGGTAAGATGGCAGGCTGTTGGAGTTCTGCTCTAATTGTCCCATGAAGCCCCATGTAACATAGGTACGCCATGGTTTCTAGTCTTGGAGACTTGATTTCTTGTGATGGCAAGCAGGGGATACGTTGCCTTTTCTTCTGAATGTTTAGGAAAAGTGAGGTATTTGCTCTGCAGCACTTGTTGTAAATGTATTGACTGTGTGAAAATACATGTCTGTTATGAAGTAATTTATGAATGTATTGTGAATATCAGAAGGAACAGACTGACACGTGCTCGAGTTGTCATCCCATGCCTGCTTCAGCAAACTGACATAACTTCAGTGTCCTGTTCACAGCTCTCAGAGCCTTATTGTTTTAATTCATGCAGATAATGCAGATGGTGTGTGTGTCCTTTTGGTGTTTTGTACCAGTCCTCTTTCACAAGTACACAGCTATAGAGTATCTGGTCTATGTAAATTGTGGGCAGCATGAGCAATCACGTTATTATTCGTAATCCCCGAGGCAGGAGAGAAGATGGAGTCAAATATAGATTTACCGGAGGAATAAGTCACAGAGAATCTGATCCATGGGCGTTCCTCCCCGCTCTACACAAGACCTCCATTCATCACTGGTGCACTTGTGACACTCTCCCTCTGTGACCTGCTCAGAAATCTTCACGAAGTCATCGCTTCTCCACCTCCTGGCCTTCAGCTCTGTGGTTTTAACAAAGTACCAGATTTTTCTTTAAAGAGCTTCTGAAACAGGAGGACTCAAGTTGAAAATATTGCTCAAAGTTAACAAGCAAAGCAAGCCCACCCAAAGCTAAGAGAGAAGTTTTAAGTTCTCTTCTTCTCAATGAGTATCTGGATCCACCAGTGCAAAGTTGTGGAATTTGAGGCTGAACACGCAACGCTTTGGTGTTTAGAACATTCACTTTGTTGGGGTTCTCCTGGTTTTTTTTATGAATTGCAAAGAGAAATAGAATCATAGAATGGCTTGTGTTGGAAGGGACCTTAAAGATCATCTGTTTCCAATCCTGCTGCCATGGGCAGGGTTGCCAACCACCAGGGCCAGGGCCCCGACCAACCTGGCTTCGAATGCATCCAGGGATGGGGCATCCACCGCTTCTCTGTCCAGCCTGTTCCAGTGCCTCACTGCTCTCTGAGTAAAGAATGCTGCGTCTGTTACTAATTAATTTTTTATGATGTTCTGTATTAATATCTTTGTACTCTGCGTGTATTGTGCTTGCACCAATGTCTGCGGTCCATCCTGTGCCCCTTGGATCCATCCCCTGTACATCAGTCACTTGCTGCCTGTCCCTTCTCTCGGGGTTTACCTGATTTTGCTCACCAGTCTGTGCCAGCAGTTGTGTCACCTCTTTTCTGTGTCTCCCACTGTCTGAAGCTCGTAAATAACTACTTGTGATACTGCCAGTACAACCAAATCCTGGGACTCGCAAATGTTTTGCTAGTTCGCTTAGCTGATTTATGACCCTATTTAAAGGGCCTGGTCGAGTGCAGAGGGAATGGGCTCTCGAGCTAGCTCATCCTGGCAGATTGATGGACAGGCAAGGTGAAGGGCAGACCTCCTGACAGGCTATCTGGTTTATTTTGCCAGTTTAAAAATGTCAGTAGTCAAGGGCTTGCTGCTGTCCTACACTGGGAGCAGTGGAAGCTTTGTCGCTGTCTCCAAAGGGGAAATGTCTGCAGCTGAAAACCAGATGGACTTCTGCATGGGACAACAGATAGCCAGCCCTTGGCTCTCTAGATGAGGCTAGCGCGTGACGATGAGCTATTTCTCAAAGAATTGAGAGTGCTGAGCTACTTCCAGCATCAGCCCTGCTATGGCAGGACCGGTGGTGAGCAGTGTTTTGTGCAGGAGGGGTGGATTGCCCTTTGGAAGCATTTGGCTGCCTGTTTTGAGTAAATAGCAACATCAGTGATCATATTCGTTTGGAGACCTATAGTGCGGGCAGCTGTGAGTGGAGATACGAATTCCAGCATGGCAATTTTTGGAAGGCTTTTGCTGTCTTTCATTTCTTTATACCAGGGCTGAACCGAAGTGAAGGTAAAACAAGGTTATTTGTGTAATAAGGGAGCAGAAATTTTAGAAATAAGCAAGGCAGGTTCTGAAAGCTTCTGTGCCAGCTGATGTGGTATTTTCAAGTCCACATTTTAACACGGGAGGCATGAGAAAATGTGATGTAGTTGGATTAATTACACCGAAGGAATGTTCTCTTGCATATTCCAGCACCGTCATTTTAACTGTGCAGTCTATGTGTGGTATTAAGATGTTTCAGTGTCGCTCTCCAGAAGACAAGAATTCACAGGAGCGTGAGGACTCCCAGCAGCTTATCTTTAATCCAGGGCAATTTCTGGAATACTTAAGGTCCAGTAAACCCACCGGTTTACACATGAAGTTTCTCAGTGGCTTTGGGCCTGAGGACCGTGTTCATGCTTCAGTATAGATGCTAGTCAGAGCTGCCTGATGTAGGGGGGGAAAGACTTGAGAAGCAAAGGGTAAATGTGAGCCTAGCACAAAGAGAGCTTAGGGGAATACTCCCGCAAGGTAACGACAAGCAATCACGTTAGTTTAGAGTTAGACCTTTCAGCTCCCGGAGTGGTGACATGTTTAGGAAGATGCAAGACTGCAAGAGGCAGCAGGGGATTACGGTGTTTGCTATTAATACAGCTCAGTGCCTTGGAGGACGAGTGAACAGCATCAGGAGGCGGCGATCGAGAGGCCCTGAAGAGCTCTGCCCCTTGCTGCGCAGTGCCCTGCATGCTGCAACCTGGAAACATCTTCTGATATGTCAGTTTTGCATGTTTCCTTCCCACAAGCTCTCCATTCCCTTCATTTTCAATTCTTAAAACACCAGAAGCAGGTGTCTTTTTTTTTTTTAACAGAAGTAGATATATGATAATGCCAAAACATCAACGCGGGCAAGCTGGGATACGGATGTGAAACACCCACGCCAGATTGAGGCTGAGATGGGAAGGCAGGAGTTGACTGTCACTCGCATTCTCATGTATCATTTTCCATTCGTATTGTTTTACATGCATCTCCACTAAAGTTAGGGAGGCAAACAATGGTTTTCCAAGCAGTCGGTGGAGATCCCGTTGCTATTACAAGTTAGCGTCGTGTGTAGAGCCCTAAAATAAGGTTTAGGCTGAGGGTAACAGTAGAGTAGAGAGATGTCCGTGCTCTTATCTGCAGCTCCTGATGAATGGAAATCCAATGTGTATCCTTTTGGTTCAGAATTGGACCCCGGAATACTGAGTTCCCCTGCCTTTGGCCTATCCGTGAGACGTATGGCACAAATGATTTCTGTTGGCTGTCTGCTACCCTCGGTGAAACCAGGTATCACACGGATCAACACGGCTCTGACCACGTGTATGGCCAGGAAATGCTGGGGTCCTACCCAGAGCTTTCGTCAGGCGTAGTGCAGCAATCAGGGAACAGAAAGAAGATCATAGGCGTGCTGACCAAGGCCGTCTGCCTTTTCAAACTGTGAAGAGTCGCATGCTCTTGTGTGACTCTTGTGTTGAGTGAAGGATTGCAGAGGGTAAATAGAGACAGCATTAATCCCACATGGGAATCTAATCTAATTGCTCTTTCAGAGCTTCAGTAACTCTATAGTTTCTGACCATGTCTCTCTCATATGACAAGGAATCTGCCTGCACGCTTTGCTTGCAGGATGGTGATGTGTTACTTTATATGATGTCTGCTTTATACATACAGAGAAAGAAACACCTCCAGCAGAGGGTCACACAAGTGACAGTCACTAGTTAATGCCAAATTTACACTTCGCCATTTCCTTCTAGAGTAAGTACTAGCTTATGGTCTGCTCTGAGGCTTGTTGCTAATTTAGACAGGCTAATTTAGATCAGGATGTGCTTCTGCTTCATGCCTCAGTTCAGACATCCATCTCTGTAGCTTTCTTCTCAGCAACTGCTCTTACCATCCATCAGAACTCACCATGTGAGCGCCATGTGGTGTAATATTTGCTTGAAACACGAGAGGAGGTTTTGGAGGGAAGCCAGGTGACATGGAAACGAACCATGTGTCCGAAGGATGCTGTTAGATGTTTATTACCATTTAGATCTGCCAGGCGTTTTCCTACCTGGTGCGTGTTGTGCTGGGGGTTCAAAATTGTGGTTATGTGCTTTGGAAAGAGGCAGCAGAGCTGTGTTGACTGGCAGGCCTTTCTCAGCTGGGATGTAGCAAGTGAGGAAGGAGAAAGAGCATCACAGAAGCAAGCAGTATTGAGATCTTTCGTTTCCCTTTTGAACTGTGAGTAACGAAATGTTTCTTCTTCGCAGGAGCACCTGAAGTCTATTTATACTGACCACAAGCACCCAAGCAAAGCATCATGACAACGCGCCCAGCAGGTGAGAGAACAGTCACAGCTGTGAAACCTGGGTGGCCTACCCCTGAGAATAAGCCCAACTTGTTCTTGGTGTTATTTGGCAACTAGGTGTCTGCCTCTCACCACGAGAGGGACGCTGCTAACTGGCTCATCGGGTTGTGCTGACCTTTGCAGTAGTGTTTTCCTTATGCCAGATCTTGAAATTTTTTTTTTGATGTAAAGCATTCTCTATCCAAAGCATTGCTAGGCATGTAAGCTGGTATGCCCCCAGCTTGCCATCTTGATGGCAGGTCTTCCCACTTTGGTCATAGCTTTGCAATAAGTCAACACAAAATCACAGACAGTAATGCTCCGGCCTTCAGGCACGTTCCCAGCCTGTAGTATAAGAATGGATGGATCCTTGCTGGTTCAAGAGAGGCTGAGCAGAAGCAGTTACTGTTCTACAAGGAGGTGATGTAGATTGTGAGACCATTTCTAAGACATCAACATGTTATTTTAATGGAATGTATTTTTCCTTGCCTTTCTAGTGAAATATGTCCAGAAATCTTCCATCCGAGGAGTTCACATTACCCAGTTTGTGGATAAGATTCCAAAAGGATGCAGCACTCCTGACTTTGAGCGAAAACCCGTCAGCCTAACATTGCAGGAAGGTGAGATTCTTTAAAACAAGTAAATGAAAAAAACCCAAACCACCAGTCAGAGTTGCAGACCTTGCAGGCTTGATTCCATCTCTCAACTCCGAGTCAGTTTTCCAGATTAGAGCAAGCTAGTTTCTAAACTTTGACTAGACTGGAAGGAAGCATTGTGTGGCCCAAGTCTTTGCAGCACTAGTACAAATTTCACTAGTGCAGGTGGAGCTTTCCTGAGTTTTTACTGGTGTGAGATGAAAATATGGCTCCTAATGTATCTAAGAAATCCTGTGAGTTCCGCAGGAAGATCTCAAGTTTAGTCTTTTGTGGCAAAAGTTTAAACACTTTGAAAAGATTTGTTGTTGTATTTGTTTTTCCATTTAACTAACTCGTGTTATGAGTGTTCAGTGCTAGTATTGACTGCTTTTTAATGAACCAAGACCAAAAATTAAATGGGAAGCCTTTCAGTAATCTCCCTACCCTTGTGGAGTCTCATGTCTTTTTGGAGTGGATAGCCTGGATAGATCGTGTAGCTCCTTCCTGAACAGTTTCTAGCACCCTGGGATTCTTCTCCTACCCTTGTGTGGATTTCCATGGGCCCCTGTAGTGTTATGAAGGAGCGCAGTGGCCTCTAGTGGTGTATCCTTCCTTCTACCAGCAAGTTTCATACATGAAGCAAGGCAGTGCTGTGTCATCCTGTCTGAATTGTCTGTTATTTCATCGAATATTGGTTGTGCATAGCTCGTATACAAAGTACTAGGGCATTGAGGTCACCCACTGTGTAAACAGAGTTCACTGTTCATGCGGATGCACTATGAGTGTCTTTAATTATACCATCATTGCCTCATTTCATTCAGTGTGTGTGTGAACAGGTACTCCTGGCTGTTAGGATTTTTTGACAGAAGTGTAATCCATTGGAATCAGCCTAGAATAATAGATAGTTCTGGTACTGCAGTCTCAAAAGAAGTTGGAAAAAAATGCCTTTTGGTAAGAAGCTGCTGGCTGCACGGCCAACAGAGCTTGCTGCACCAAACCTGTTCAGTTTTGGTGGTGATTCTTTAGGAGGGTGTGGGAAATATTGCAAGACTTTCTGGGGAGATGTTTTTACCTTGTTGGTCATCTGAAGACCAAAGTTATTACAAAGGAAAGATAGTAATCGCTTCCTCCATGAGTTCCATCCACTAATCTCCATTTCTGTTCCAGCATGACACTCCCACTTACCTACTCATGAGTCACTTCTCTGATTTGTTGTATCATATTCCTATGACTTTGAAGCTGTTCGGGAAAAAAAACAATAAAGCATTTGCACCAGACAGTGGTAATGCTGTTGGAGATTTCAATGGTCAGATGCAGTATGGTCAGGTTGTTGGAGGAGCAGAGATGACAGAGGGAGCTCCTAGGTGATCCCCATCCTCTTCTCCCTTCCTTGCATCCTCACAGAGCAGGGCCTGTTGTGTTTGGAGGGGCAGGGAGTGCCAGGCCAGCAGATTAGCAAGGTATTGCAGAAAGATGACACAAATAGAGCACATGAGGAAACACCCTGCCCTGCACGGGTCCTGCCACTTGTTCTTAACAGACAGTGCTATACACCATGCTTTCCTGAGTGCACAGAGGAAATGTCTTGTTTCCCACTTCATTTTCTCCGAATGAAAAAGAGACAAGGAGCTCTGACAACTCACGGATGGATTTTTATAGAATCAGGGTAGTCTGGCACAGTGGGTCCTATGGAGCTTAGCATTCTTCCCAGCATGGGTGCAACAACGTGACTGGTCTGAAAGAATGGGGAAGTGATGGGAGCTCCAAGAGGAATGTGTTTGTGAGGAGAGCAGCTGCGATGCAGCTAGTACATGCAAGTTGGTGTGGAGCAAAACTGTGCCAGAAGCAAGTCTGACCTGAATTTGCTCTCACTGTTGATTTCAGAAGGGATTAGAGCATGTCAGCAGTCATGGCTTGCAGACTAACACCACATCTGAAAGACCTTTTAAGATGGTCATTATTGACATGGGGAAGAGCAGCGTGGCTTGGACTTGAGTTAATAACTGTTTGTTATCTGACCCTTACCTATATTGAGGGAGTTTAAAATCAGACCAAGACAGCAAAAAATTCCTCTCTTGGGTACATAATTTCTCTGTCCACGTGGGTATGCAGTGAAAACACACAGACCTGATTTGTCAGTAGTGAATTTTAAAGTTTTCAAGTAATCTCTTTGAAAGCTTGTGAGTTGCAGTGGAGATTGTTGCAGATATCTTGCTTTAAATGCTCCAGTTCCCCCAGCCAAAGTTGGTAATTTGGGCATCCCTTACGAAGAGAACAAAAAAGAGAGGCAGAAATGTTATTTGAAAATAAATCTAAAACAGCAGCGGCGACTTGCTCTGAGGAATGCTCTGTTGATAACATAGGGAGCCTGGCATGAGAACCTCATGTTCAAAAACGAATTCCTTGCCTCTTTTGAAAGGTAAAAATGCCATATTCAGAGCTGTGATCAAGGGTGTCCCCGCCCCTGAGGTGAAATGGAAACGTGCAAAAGGAGAAATGAACGATCCTGCCAAATATGTGATGTTCTACAATGCAGCTACAAGTGAACACATCCTGCAGGTAAAGACCAAATATTGCAGGGAGGACACGCAGAACAAAGAGTGCAATGAAAATAAATGGAATATAAATGGAAAATAAATAAATGTGCAATGGGCAACCAGGGTGAGAACATCAGCATCTAGGGGAAGCGTGTAGGTAACCAAGTGCTAGAAAAGCATAAAACTGAATTTTATCATTCCCTCTGTGTAACGGTGATCAAGATGAAATAGGAAGAGGATCTGAAGGTCAAGATAGGTGCAGATTCCAAAGATTAGAGATGATTTCATGATGTGCATTTCTTCTCTTAGAACATGCCAAAAGAGCAAAATGGTCTAAATGCTTCACAAAGAAAAGTTGATCTAGATGTCACCAGGTCTGAAACAGCGCAAAAGTTTAGTAGAGTAATTGTAGGAACAGAGGAAAGATCTGGAATTTCAGCAAGAAATGTTTTGTTAGAATTTGAATAACTGAACCACAGTGCGTGACTGTGAGTTCTTACTGTGTTCTTCTTTTTAAGATAAATAAAATCACTGCAGGTGACTCCGATTTGTACCGTTGCTGTGCTGTAAATGAATATGGGGAAGCTGCATGCTCTGCTGGCCTCAGGATCATACAAGGTAGGACTGACAACTTCTGTAGTCCAGGTATCCTGTGGTCCCAAGTAGTGGGCTTCACTGTCCTCTGGGAGTGAGTGCCCAGAGCGTTGTCTAAGTACCTGTAGTGTGAAGGGCTCCTTTCTTCTCACTGAGGGCTTGAGTTCCTCTGTAACTCCCTCCACTTTGGTGCTCCATGACAGTATGAACTTTAGGAAAGACCAAAGAAGGTGGGTATTGTGGTCATTGCACCGGACCATGCTCAGGAGCTCTGGATTTAGTGCTGAATTGACTCGATCCTTTATGATGCAGGCAGTCTGTTGGGAGGAATCCATCTCGTTTTACTTCAGTGTTTCCACCTAACCTAGTCCCCTGTTCCCCTTCATAGTCAGTGGAGAGAAATGTGTGCTTCATGGGTAAAATGTAACTGACCTGTTCTGGGAACCTACTTGAGCTAGAGGTGTGGGCTGCTTTGGAAGTGTCTGCTTCACCTCCCTACCTATAAAATAAGCTTAGAAGGCAATTACCTGCATTGTGCCTGGTAATCCTTGCACCCTGGCTCCCCACCTCTAACAAAAAAAAAATACTAGTATTTCCCACCATTCCTTAAAATATAAGCTTTATAGAGTAGAGACAGCCTCCCCCACTGCATGGAGTATCTAACGAACACAGAAGCAATCACAATAGAAATACAGCATTGTGGATGTATGTTCAGCATCAAGCTGACAAGGAAATCCAAACTAGAATTTCTTTTCCTCTTGCATTAATGACAGATGTATAGGTTTTATAATTCATGGACTTACTGGTGTTAGTCTGTTATCTTGTTCATCTTACGGATTGTTTTTCCTGTGTTTTCTCTTCTCAACTACCAGTTGGCTTTAAGAGGAAAGCAAACTATGTTACTGGCCATCCTGCTGAAGGTGAGTTAGATAAATATTTTTTGGCATACTGAATACTCCCAAGTCTAGCACGTTACTACTACTTCTCCTTCGTTAGTGTGAGGAGGAAAATCAGCACAGAAGTTGGGGAGGAGCAAACACAAAGTGAGACACTGCACTGTTAACATAGAAAATGCCAAAGGCCTTTGAGGAAGGAACAGGAGAATATTACCAGGACTTACCTGCCTCCCTGTCTTTAACAGGGGATAGAATGATTAATTCTTTAGACATTACAACAGAAACAAAAGGAACATGAAGAAATTGCCTCCATTCTGAATGGGGGAAAAAAAACAGCAGTATAATTTAGGATTTTCTTGTGTTGTGTGCATACTGTCTGCTTGGTACTTATCTTTGGGTTAAATGACTTTTTAAAATATGGCTTTGAGCTGTTATAATTAATGATTCCTTTTCCTCTTTGTCCTCTGTGATAGAATTGAAAAAGAATCTTCAGGACCTCAAGAAGACGCTGAAGAAGCGGTAAGTCTCCATACAACAAGGACCATTTTTACACTTCCCAGATGTTTCTTGATATGATATTCTTGGGCCTTCAAGCCAACACTTTTTGTTTCTGAAGTGGCTCACCATATGGAGAGATGTAATAGAACAGTTTGCCACCATCTGTGAGGCCAGAAGACCCCAAAGGGTCCTGTTTTTTCTTTTCTATATGTACAGGGACAAGTAAATTACAGAAATAACAGAGAAAGCTGAAAAGAGGACAAAGTGCAGAGAAATAAGACATCTTGTTTTCTGTTAAAATCTCTTGATTTCTTTTTTTCTTCCTGGTTCGAAGGGCTCCACTACCAAAGGAAAAAGTGATAGACAGAGAAGCAATCTTCCAACTGTTACTGCATGCAGATAGGAAAGATTATGAGAAAATCTGTATTAAATATGGAATTTCTGACTTCCGTGGCATGCTGAGAAAGCTTCAGGAGATGAAGAGGGACGCAGAGAATGAACAAGCAAAGGTAGGATAAACTGTGAAACACTGAAAGCACTGAGTTTAAACAGACTGCCAAGTCCTACAGTTACTCAGTAGCTTCTGAAAACAGGCTTAAACCTTGCTAAATTGCTTTGAAGGTGAAAATTTCCTTGTGTGACAAGGAATGATTTATGACAATGTTTTAAAGTCCTATTTCTATACTTGATGTGGATGAAAAAGCGACTGACTTATCTGAAGTAGATGTCATAAATTTCAGGAGATCCTGAGCTTAGGATAATCTGTTTATTAAACCCCATAACTAAATTCTGTAATCAGTTGTCTCTGAAGATAATTTGAGCGTTGAATTGAGGATTCATATGCCTGAGAGTGAAAACCGTCCTTCACAGGCAAGCCATGTAGAAACCTGGACAGTTAGAGGCTGTGTAGTGTATGATTGACCAGTACATCACATGTTAAATATAATTTGCCCACAGGAAGAAACTCTGGAAACTTACAGGTGCTTCTTCTATACACGTAGAGTTAGAGGTAGCTCTTTTCTGTGCAGATGGAAGGTAGATTTCACACTAGTTCAACAGCTGAAGAGCTTCTGCTGTGGTAGCCTTATCCTTTACTAAATTCTTGGGTGGTTTTTTTGGGGTTTTTTTTTTGCAGTTAGTTCACAGTGTCAAAAACATGGAACACATTAAGGTCAACAAGGATGGAAGTGCTTCGTTTAGCCTGGAGATGGAACTGAAAAACACTAACAGCAATGTTTATCTGCTTAAGGTAGGATTCAATTCTGTGAAAGAAGATATTAAGGGAGTAAAACATGCCATAGAGCTCTGTATTCTGCTGTGATGCTCGTGTGATTGGTGTTGTGGATGTTTTTCTGGAAGGTATATTTCAGTAAAACTGTGGTTAGTAGCTTTAGTATGGGGAAAATGGAATTAATTAAAGAGGAGATCAGACTGAGAATTTCCAAATCTATGCAGTCACAGCAAGGAGAAGGAAACTCAAGTGTGTCACAGATGGGAGAGTGGCAAAATTGCACATGTAATTGCCTGTGTTTTATACAAACAATGAGCACCGTCTGCTGCAAATTGTAACAGAGCGTGGACTTCTCTCTTGTTCCTCACTGTTGTCAAGACAGCACTCACAGCAAAAAATTTAGCCTAATTTTTCTTTGAAATGCCTTCTGCTAATTGTATGCTGCTTCTAAGAGTATGCTGTTTCTCTTCCTAGGATGGTGAGAGGGTCCGTTATGGAACAGGGGATGAATACAGAAAGTATTACCTTAGACGAATTGGAAAAAGGTATCATTTCATTGTCAACGATGTGCATCCAGAAGATGCAGGCTTGTATCAAGTCAGAGTGGAGGATGTGCCTGTTTTCTCAACCGAACTGGACGCTGAAGGTAAGGGTTTGACTTAAATATAGGTAATGTGCGGCTGTAACGAGGATTTATTTTTTGCTGGAAAGTTTCATGTAGCAGCATCTGCAAAGCTCAGCAGCAAAAGCTGATAACAACAGAAAACTGGTTTTTTTGTTGCCAAATAAGAGCTTGTTCCTTATAACACAGGTTAAAAAAAAACAACCAACCAAACAAAAAATCCAGCTGAAGAGTGGTTATTGTGGATGGATGTTGTATCCCAAAGGACGAGGTGCAGGTGCCCATTTCGAATTCTGGATGGCAGTGGACAAATTCATTAGTTTACTCAACGCTCTATTTTTGTCAGCTCAGAATAATAACTGTCAACCTCAATACTAGTATCATGCACTGAAATAGATCGATGACAACAAGTTTACAGCACGTCACAGTGATGGGTGGTATTAAGTGTTTATACTAAGATAAAAAAAAAAAAAGACAAAAATCTGCCTTTCTGTCCTGTAGAACTAGGCACAGGAACACATCTCAGTTTTTCTTTTTTCTGCCTGCTACTGTGTTCACAGGCAAAGCGAGCTCTTTTCATCCTTCAGCAGCAACACGTTTTTCTGGGAAGACAGAACTGGCTCCATCTCCTTTCTTTTTTTCCATTCCAGCCATCCCTGTGAGATTTCAGAAGCCGCTCAGAGATCTGCGTTGTCATGAGGAGGAAGATGTTGTCTTTGAGTGTATCCTGCGCACTCCCTGCTACGATGCTGTGTGGCTACATAAAACCCACCCCCTCAAAGCAAGTGAGAAGCACCAGATCTCTATAAGCCCCGATGGTCTGACCCACCAGCTTATTATCAAAAATGCTGTGACCTCTGACAATGGCTTGTATACACTCGACACTGGACTCTGCTCCTCAAGGGCTTGGCTTCTTGTAGAGCGTAAGTGACACACCAAATAATATTCCAATTGCTATCTTATCAACAGCCTTTAGTTTCTAAATAGTGTTGGTAGGAGTGACAATCTGATTGGACCTTCTTTCCTCTTTAGACGTGACAGTATTTTCCCTTGTTATTTGTCCTGACATGGGGTCCTGCTTCAGAGTTGGGAACTGATGGATCCTCTGTGCATGGGATATTCTGTAACTCATTCAGGGCTGGAGAAAGGGAGAAGGCAGGAGGCACTAATGAATTCCACATACTACCTAGGGCCCTATTAAGTGGGCTCATGCTGGAAATGTGCCCTTTTTTTTCTGTTTCTTGGAGTTGAGTTTTCCTTTTTGCTTTTTTGTTTTGTTCTTTTGCAACCAGCATGTTTCTGCTAAAAATAATGATCTTAACTAAGAAATATAAAACTGTCTTAGTGTGACCATTAAAAAAAAAAATCAGGGTTTGAATTGAATGTAAGTTTATTTAAATAAATTATACTTCTGTGACTTAGAATGAAGTAACAAATGCTAATGTGTTTTCTTTGGTTGTTGATGCAGTGCATGACATACTGATTGCCTGTTGCTTTTTTATCTTTCTTTTGCTCTAAATTATTTCCCCTCCCATCAAACACTGTGTTTTCAACACAGATGCCAAAAGGACAAAGATACAGGATGAGGAAGGTGAAAAAGAAAAATCTGACTGGCAGAAGGAAACGTTACCAGATAAAGACAGGGCTAAGAAGCTTGAACGTGGAGAATATCTTGGTGATGAAGACCATCCTATGGATGCTGGCATGAAAAGAGATGGCTGGTACAGAAGTGACCGAGAAGGCAATCAAGGCTACTCCACTGATGCTGATGGAGAATTTAAATTTTTGGGAAAAGAAGGGCTGCGCAAAACCGACAGAGATGGAAAGATGGGACCCGGGCAGTTTTCTAGAGAAGAGGGAGATGCAGACTCAATGATGGATGATGCTAGTAACACTGGATTAAAAATGTTAGAAGGCAGAAGTGGATTGAGGCCTGTACACAGCCTGGATTCTATGGCAGGCAGAGCAGATACTGATGGTGGATTAGGAGGAGGAACTAAATCTTATTCTGTGGATGGCAGACATGATAGCATGTTAGAGGCAGTTGATGTTGACATGGGTGATGCAGAAGGTGTGAACTCTTGGCATGACAAGAATGCTAAATTAAGTGATACTAGTTCTAGAGCTGGCTTTGGTGGTATCAAGAGTTTAGATGCTACTGATGGAAGTTCTGTGTCAGATGGAATCAGTCTTGATTCAGCCAGAGTGGGAGATGCACGTTCTGTCTATGGCAAGGATGGTCTGCCTACTGTAGTTGATATAAGTGGAGTCAGTAAAAACAGAGAAGGAGAAATAGGGTCTCCCTACAGCAAAGACAGTCTGACAGTTGATGCTGGTGGTCGTGTAGGTCATGCAGGAATATCTGGCTTGCTGTATGGTCCAGGTGGTCTTCCAGCTGGAGATGGGGCTAGGACTGGTGCAGATCATCTGCCAACTGGGTCAATTGTTGATGCTACTGCAGTTAAAGGGGGGGATCTGTATGGTAAGCATGGGCAGGCAAGTGGACCTGGAAATTGGATTGGAACTGATGGAGCAGGAAGAGAAATGGCACCACCTTATGGAAAGGATGGTTTACCAGCAGGAATGGAAGCTGGCATTGGTGGTGCTGGTTTGGAAGTTGCTGGGTCTGTATATGGAAAGGCTGGCATTGGTGGTGCTGGTGTAGCTGGTGTAGGGGAATTTGGCCCATTATATGGAAAAGATGGTCTCCCAACTGGGGCTGGTATTGGTGGTGCTGGTGTAGGAGGTCTGGGAGGTGCTGGGTCTCCCTATGGAAAGGATGGTCTCCCAGCTGGGGCTGGCATCGGTGGTGCTGGTGAAGGTGGATTTGGAGGTGTTGGGTCCCTTTATGGCAAAGATGGTCTTCCGGTGGGAATGGGACCTGGTGCTGCAGGTGTAGCAGGTCTAGGGGGTGTTGGATCTCCATATGGAAAGGATGGTCTCCCAGCTGGGGCTACCCTTGGTGGTGCTGGTGCAGGGGGTGTTGGGTCTCCACATGGGAAGGATGGTCTCCCAGCTGGGGCTGGTGCTGGTCTTGGTGGTGCAGGAGGAGTTGGGTCTCCATATGGGAAGGATGGTCTCCCAGCTGGTGTTGGTGGTGCAGGAGGAGTTGGGTCTCTGTATGGAAAAGATGGTCTCCCAGTTGTGGCTGGCCTTGGTGGTGCAGGTTTAGCTGGTGCAGGGGTAGTTGGTTCTCCATATGGGAAGGATGGTCTCCCGGCTGGGGCTGGTGTTGGTGGTGCAGGGTTAGCTGGTGCAGGAGGTGTTGGGTCTCTGTATGGAAAAGATGGTCTCCCAATTGGGGCTGGGGCAGTTGTTGGTGGTGCAGGGTTAGCTGGTGCAGGAGGAGTTGGGTCTCCATATGGGAAGGATGGTCTCCCAGCTGG
>NC_034433.1:860360-929049 GCF_002078875.1 Numida meleagris | reverse complement strand
GGTGTTGGTGGTGCAGGGTTAGCTGGTGCAGGAGGAGTTGGGTCTCCATATGGAAAAGATGGTCTCTCAGCTGGGGCTGCGTCAGGAGCAGCTCATTTTCCTTCAGGAGGTGAAGAAGTGACGGGTTCTCACCATGGTCGGGATGCTATGGTGGGCAGAGCTCAAGGATATGTAGGTGGAGTAGGAGGAGCTGGCTTATCCTCAGAAGGTGGGGGTCTTAGTGGCTCTGGCTTACAAGGTGCTGGTTCTGCATATGGGTCAGCTGGATCCAGGACTGGTGAAATTGGTGCTGGCAGGCTGGGAGGTGATGGGAGGGAGTTGCACTCATTCCATGGTAAAGAAGGTGTGGTAGGTGCTGCTGGAATGGGTGGTGAATATGGGCTGGATTCACGTGCTGGCAAATCTGCATATGGTGAAGCTGGGAAGGGGACTGCCAGTGATTCCAGAGGATCGGAACACAAAGGTTCATCCCATGACAAAGATTCGCTTTCAGGTCGAGGTGATGCCAGGGCTGAAGACAGAGATTTAGAACAGTTAGGCTCCCTTTATGGCAAGGATTCTGCCTTTGGAGACGCAGGAGGCAAACTCCATGATAGATTGTTTGGTGGGTGGAAGCCAGGTCTTCTCGGTCGAAGTTCACAGGGTTCTGTTCAGATGTCAGCCCTTTATGGTGGTCCTTCAATAAACCAGAGAAAACAGGTACCTAGCCTTGATATTACAGCAAGTGATTTCTTGAAGAATAGAGAAAGTACCGAAAAGAGAAGACATTATCGCCTGGATGATCCGAAAGGTACATGCTTAATTCTGTATGACTGATCTTTGCATTTTGATACTAACAAGGGCAAGCTCTGGATTCTCCATTTAGGGCGATGCAGCCCTGTATATTTGTAGAGACTGGGGGACATGAGGCTAGAGAACACTCAGGAAGGAAGAATAGTGTGTATGCAGCCATTTGAATATTAACAATGGCTGCACTAGTAAGATGGCAGTGTCAAAAACTTGTATGTGTGATGGAGGGAGTGTACTTGCCTGGTGGAACTGCTGACCAAGTTAGAATGTAACAAGGCAATCACAGCAAATGCAAATAAGGAAGTGAGATCAGCAAAACTGGGAGTCAGCAGGAAAAGGGTAAATAGAATTGGGCAGTTCATTAGAGAGGAGATGGGGGTGTTAACAAAGATGAACTGGGGAAGGGAGAGAGGAACAGAGAGAGGAGAAGACAGCATGACTGGGGTTGTTGTGGGGGGTCTGTCTGGGCAGCCCTGTAGCTGGTTGATGCAGAGGAGAAGCACCCAAAAATATATTGTACATACAAGGACATGCAAGGACTATGTTGTATGCAGGCCAGCCAGAATGTCCTTCAATGCAGCTGGCCAGCAGCATCATTAAAAAAAAAAACACCACTACATGTGTTATGACTGCAGTAGATGTATTTTTTCTCCTCACATGTATGTTTTCTTCTGTGCACGTTACTCTCTGTCAGTGCAAGACAGACTTAGCATCTTCTGAATGTTTTCTTTTCTGAACATTCAGCACCACGCTCTCGTGTCAACAAACAGTTAATTGATGTCAGAGTCCTGAAAGGGGAACCAACTGAGCTGTCTTGTGCTGTCAATAGACATGACTTAACAGGAACCTGGTTTAAGGA
Source organism: Numida meleagris (assembly GCF_002078875.1). Lineage (NCBI taxonomy): Eukaryota > Metazoa > Chordata > Aves > Galliformes > Numididae > Numida > Numida meleagris. Next base: position 927,401 of record NC_034433.1, on the reverse strand, counting down.
TGGGTTAAAGGTAAGTGTCCTCTAGCCACTGTTTTCTTCAGTTAGTAATGCCCTGTAACTCTCTGACTCTACTTCTCATTGAGTATCATGACAAGATGTCCCTCCCTCTGCCAGTCATACTGTGATCTGAGTATGGTCCTAGCAGGCTTCAGCAGGAGTTTGTTTAAACTAAAGATCCTGTTAGAAACTCACCAAGACTTCCTTCACCTTCCTACTGCAAGACACTTCTATTCTTGCTGACCATAGGAGGCTTTGGGTTTTCTTTTGTGTTTTCCATTAGAGGGTTGGAACTAGATGACCTTTACGGTCCCTTCCATCTTAAGCCAATCTCTGATTCTCTCACACAGGTGGAGATGAAATGGGTCTTTTCCTTGTGCTGCAATCCTTTTTCTTTTCCTTGGTGTGTGAGACAAATACACAGAAAACAAGGGAAAATCTTCAAATGATCCTCAGGCAGGCATAACACCAAAAGTACTCATTCAAATTAGTACTTAGAATCAAGCATAGGCATCACTTTCTATATCCCAAAAGAACATAAAACACTAGGTCAGATTGTGGGATCCATACGATGCTGTAAGAAGTTCCAAGGTGTCATCCTTGAGCCTGGACCAAAATTTTAGCAGTAAGACTATAAAAAGAGGCTTTGGTGACAGTAGTATTTTAGGGTCAGAGGTAAAATTAATACTCCTATTTATGTGAATGGACTTTGATTCAGGCCTTTGGTGGTGAATTAGTTACCAGATATGTAATCCCAGTATATTATTGTAATTTAACGTGTATGACATTCATAGAAGTTTTCCAATTACATTTCAAATTTTTGCCTGTCCAGTTGAAGTTTGAATTGCCTTTTTAATTTTTTTAAGAGTAAGTATTTGGGCTTTACCTTGTAGTTAACAAGCATGGATGGAGTCTCTTTGGAAAAGGAAGGTCTAGTCCACAAACTCATTATTAGCAAAGTGGATGATATTCATGCTGGGAAGTACAGGTTTGAAGCTGGAGATATAAAAACTGAAGCTTCAATTTTTGTTGAAGGTGAGTCTGTTCAAACTACCCATGATCTCAATGCAGAGTGCTGGGCCTTGCAGTGCTTGAAATGTAATACATTCCCTCAGGACCTATGGTTGCTTATTGGGATTTTATTGTAATTACTGTCTGAATGGGAGATGTTCTTGTTACAAGCTGATACATAAAAAATTTAACTATGGAGCCTTTGTGAAAAGCTTCTAACTACTAATGTAAAGATTTTGTGGGTGCACATATCACTTCATTAAACCAGCTTCTTCATTCTTGTGTAGTGTGCTGCCTATGAAAATTTGCTCCTGTGGAAAGGACAGTATGATACCATAAATGCTTCTTGAAAATTATCCTGTAGCAAAGTACATGTGTGTGTGGAGTGTACAAATAAAGGTGAAGACACATATTTTTGCACTTCTACATGATTCAGTTTGGATAAGCCCCCAGAGAACCAAACTGAGTTATTTGGAATGTATTTTGGAATATATAGCAACAATGAATGCAGAGGAGTCCTTCCCTCCAAGGTTAGCCCTAATCCTCTTTGAACTGCAGTTTTTAATGACCTTGTATTGTCTTCTTAGATCCTCCACAGGTTGACGGGGTTCTCCTAAAAAACTTAATGAGTGTTCCTACTGTGGCCAAGGCTGGGGAAAAAGTCACGATCAAGATCCCTTTTGAGGGCCGGCCTCCAGTCAGAGCAACATGGCTGAAGGACAAAATAGAACTGGGAGATGACTCAAGGATTCGTGTTGATAAAACAGACACCTTTACCATGCTGTCCATCCCTAATGCTGAGAGAAAGGACTGTGGGGATTACAAAGTCAGGCTGAAGAATGACAGTGGACTCCTGGATATTGACCTCAAGGTTGAGGTAGTAGGTAAGATCCCCATAACATCCACAGTGTCTTTCATCATGAGGCTGAGGAAGCAGTCAGTAGTACTGGTCACAATCTTCTTTAGGACTGCCATCTATTCCAGGATGAACAAGGCTATGTTTCCAGTAAATCAAGATGCAAACAATGGTTGTTGACATGTTACTTGCCCTTCACTACAAGATGACACATATCTAGTTTCATTTTGGACAGCCTCATTTACTGAGTCTTGAATGTTGAGAGATTGTGGAAGATAGGGCTACGCACAAGAGGCAATTCTACAGACATAACATCAAGGTCAAATTCAATCCTATTATAAATGCCTGTACTCCTGTGCAGTGCTTATGAGAACAATCAGTCCTTGGAGCAAGGGCCTGGCTTCCTCCCCTCTTTATCAAAATTAGGAGAGGAGGTATTTGAAGAGACAGTTAAGTGCCTGGCCCTCAGTCTGCAACTAGGCATAGGTACCATCATAGAATCATAGAATCAGAATTGAGTCTCCCAGCTTATGAGCAAGAGAGACTGTCTGCTCCCAGCCTAGGGATGCATCTGGATCTGGAACTAAGCTGCTTGTGTTTGTCTTTTCAGACAAGCCACAGCCACCTGCAGGACCCTTGAAAATTGTAGGAAGCTCTGCAGATGATGTCACCATTCAGTGGAATCCTCCAAAGGATGATGGGGGCAAACCAGTACAAAACTATATTATTGAGAAACAGCAGGTAGGCAAGAGCGACTGGGTGGCTCTGGGAGAAACCCCCAGGAGCTGTACTACTTTCACTACCAGCAAAGTGGAAGAAGACATGAGCTACTACTTCAGAGTGAGAGCTGTGAACGCAGAGGGAGCCAGCGATGCACTGGAATCAAATGAGGTGGTGACTATCAGTAAAGGTGAGGAATAACTTTTTGTGATGGTGTCCTACAACGCTATGGGAAATTCATTGTCAAAGTTTAACATCAAGAAAACTCATTGCATTTTGGATGTTGCTACAGAGCTAAACCTGAATCATGGTTGTGAAGTCTTCACGCAAATCTGTGCTTGCCAGTCGTAGCCTGGGCTGCATAAAAAAGAGTGTGGTCAGTAGGTCAAGGGCCAGCTCTGGGGCTCACAACATTGGAGAGATGTGGGCCTCTTAGAGCAGGTCCAAAGCAGGGTCATGAAAATGATCAGAGTGGTCTCAATCAAATTTTCAAAGCACGTCCATATAAATACATTGGAGAAACTTGGAAGAAATGATCTAGCTGACATATGTCCTTATCTTTCAATAGAAGTATTCTAATAATGAAACATCAATGTCTTTCTAGCTTCACCTGGCGCCCCAGATCCTCCCGAGATCATCGGGGTCAGCAAAGACGCCATCACAATATCCTGGAAAACACCTCGGAAATCTGGCAGCTCCCGAATTATGGGATACATCGTTCAAAAACGCAAGAAGGGTACCATGACCTGGCTGCCAGTCAACAGTGCGCCCATAGCAGGTGGGTAGCCTACTGAAACCCTGCAAGGAGTTTGAAAGGCTTGAACAAAGGCTGAGAGCTCATCTGTGTTGAGTTCAGAAAGTAACATGCTATTGTATCCATCAGGTGCAGGCTAGGACCTCTTTTCTGATATAGAAGAGTTTAGGATTATCCTATGAGGAAAAGCAATGTTTATCCTTTCTGTAGCTTAATAGCTCTCAAAGGCTATTTTCTTTGAAAGAGAATACGATGAACACACCTCAGAAGTATGCATACACTAGGACAGGAAAAGGCAAAGGATCTTGGAACAGCATTTGTACTTTAATCCAGAGAATTCAGTCTACAGTTGTGCATGGAGTAAAGTACAACGTTCTCTCACCATTTCGTGCTCGGGGAACTGCTCACTCAAGCCAGTGCGCTCGTTTTCTTTCTGCAGACAAGAAGCTGAAAGTAACCAATCTCAAGAAAGGTCTCCAGTATGAATTCCGTGTGGCAGCTGTCAATGCTTCTGGCATGGGAGATGTCAGTGCTCCGTCACAAGCTGTCTTTGCTCGGGATTCCACAAGTAAGCAAACTGCCACCATCCTTCTGTCTTGGGAGTACCTAAAGCTGAATGGGGGTGTTACTGAGGAAGACAAAGAACAAATAACTGGGGAATGTTTCATGGCTGAGCATGTGCTGTCTGCATGAGGAAGGAATGGAAGGGTTTCCTGTGTGATGTTTAAGTCAAGATACGGCAGATGCCCTGTGCAGAAGTTGTGCGGTGTGGGGAGGGAGTCAGGATGGGTTGCAGACCATTTCAGGAGTGTTGCAGGCACGTGGATCTGCCTTTGAAGAACAGAGACAAAACGGTGGCAAGATAGCAGAGTGGATATCCAATGCACTGCAAGAATGTTGGGGAACTCAGGAAGTGACTGAAAAGAGGGTGCAGGGATGCTAGAAAAATAGTCTGAATAAAATTTCCCTTTTCAGAACCTCCAGGTCAAGTGAGGGACCTGAAAGTGACCGTCAGTGACAGCACTAGTGTCATCTTGACGTGGAATAGACCTGAAGTAAAAGAGGGAAGTGATGTGAAAGGCTACGATGTGGAGATGCGGTCTTCTAACAACCTCAGCTGGACCAAATGCAACATTTTTCCTATAGAGGCAACCACTTACAAAGTTAAAGGCCTGCAAACCAAGGAGACGTACTTCCTACGTGTGAGAGCACTCAATGACTGTGGCCCAGGAGAAGCCACAGAGCTTGAAGCTTGCATTGAAGCTGTTCCCCCTGTTGGTAAGTCTATCACGTGTCAGCTGTGCTCTGCTTGTATTACTACTCCTCAAGATCCCTTAAAACACAGAGTTCTTGAGAACATTGAAAAATGCTCTTAGTCCAGCTTCCCCTCTCATAAGTGTCCATTGCAATTTCTTTCTGCATTAATGTCATTTTACACAAAGGATCATCCATGTAATGGGGTGAAGCGTGTCATAGATTTTTCCATGACTGAGACGTCACGTGTATGCAAACACTGTAGTGAACACAGCTTGACATCCTCTCCTCTCATTTAGCTAGAGTACTAAATAAAAAATAATAAAACATGAGAGGTGCAGTGGTTAGCAAAGAACTCTGGTAGTGAATCAAGGAGCTATTTTCCTGCTGTCCCACTGACTTTATCAAGAGCCTGCAGGCGAGCTGTTGGAAAGGCTAGCACATGCATGTGAGTTCGTCAGCCAATGGTTATATCATAACATAAAACTGTTTACAGTAATCACTGTCTTTTCCAGTTTCTCCCAGGCTCATAATAGACAAGAGAGTGAAAAATTTCCTGGTTATAAAAGCAGGAAATGCCATTCGAGTGGATATTCCTTTCGAGGTAAGTTTTCAGATTTGATTGAGAAATCCCTTTTTATTTTTTTTAATGTGTACAAGACACTGGGCAAATCCTTTAATCTGCCTGTGCTGTGTATACTTTCTGCATGAGGAAAACAAGAAAAAGAATTCAGCTGTCGCTCTTGACATTCGTGGTTTATGAGACTTAAAGTCATTCAGTAACCCCAGCAAATAAAATGCTTGGAATGCTCTCCATCCAGCCACCTCCGTGTTATCACCATCTGGTACTGATCTCCATCTCCCTCAGAAAGCCTTAGGGTAACCTTTCTAGCAACATTCTCTTGACTGTGTTTGTCTTACTGCACAGCAGGACATAAGCTGTCACTTACAGAAATCTGGTGTGCTTTGACATCAGCTTGGAACAACACAGGTCAAGTGTGGGATGTCAGGAGGAGAGTGTCGAAGGTAAAGCGTGCATCCTGCTGACCTCGCTCCAACTCAGCTGGAATGTGGAGACCAAAGATGGAGAAATAGAAATATACGCTTCTAGGATGTGGGGTTTTTTTTTATTTCAGCAATTAGCAGATATTTTTTAAAGTAGAGGATGTTCACTCCTGATGTCATCTGTTGTTTTTGATCTCGCATGCCTTGTTTGCCAATAGCTGTACCTGAGCACCTTAGTACAAAGTTACAAACAAACTCTTGAGCAGCTCTGTATCCAGGGCTCTTAGATCCAGTCTGATATTTCAGTATATTACTTAGCTGTGTCATGTAGATGAGCGTTTTGAACAAGATAAGGAAGCTATAGATGTAAAGACATAATTTGGAAGCTAAGTACATGCACTGTAACTAGAGTTACTCTTCACAGGCACCTCCAGATTCCGTGCTGACCTGGTTAAAGGATGGGGTTCCTCTTCCAAGCCATGCTAAAATAAGGACCCAGGATGGTACCTCCCAGCTGCTGATTAAAGCAGCCGAGTTCACTGACAGTGGCATCTATACCATTGAGCTCATGAGTGAGACAGGGAAAAGAGAAGCATTCAGCTTCCAAGTTCAAGTTACAGGTAACTCTCTACCGCATGCATTTCTCTATATGTATGTGCCTGTGTGTGCTTAACAGATTTACAGGTGAATATGTAGTAGGCAGTGAACTGAATTCAGCCCTCATCTCTTACCTCTATCCACAAGAAGGGAAGGAGTCCCAGAAGTTCAGTCTAAAGCAGCAGGAGCTCAGTTAGTAGCGAATGAGCTTGTGCATCTGGAGGAGGAATCAAATCTTGTCCTTTCTGATGATCAAGAAGTCTGCAAAAAGCTCAAACATGAAATATCTGATGGACTTGAAGTTTTTGGGGTCCTATACCGTGCCACTTTCCCCGCATCTTCAACATAATTTGCTTTCATCTGACAGATATCCCTCAACCACCTGGACCTATCGAACTGAAAGAGAACGTGCCAAATATAGTGACAGTCACCTGGGAGCCATCAAGATCTGAGAAATGGGAAAGTGATCTCTTCTACACAGTCCTGAAACGCGAATCACGGAAAGGCTTGTGGCACGTGGTGGGTGACCTGATCTACACCAACAAATTCACGTACACCAAAGTGATCCCGGGCCGGGACTACTACTTCAGGGTCGTGGCAAAAAATCACTTGGGATCCAGTCGTCCATCTGACACCGTGCAGCCTTGGAGAATTCGGAAACCAAAGGGTAAAACTGCTTTGACAAGTAGCTATGTGTGTAATGGTGCTGTTGTGCTTTGCTCCTTGCTTCTAACACACTGTGTTGAAATAGGTCGCTCTTTCTATAAACAATTAGTTGCCCAAAATGAGAGTGCATAGAAATACTCGAAGAAATTCCAGTCTGGTAGGGAAGGATTATCATTGCTACATGGCCGTTGTTGCAAACCTTTATTTCCAGCCATTATGTCATGTAATTTGTCATAGAACTAATTCCCAGGAAAATCCAAGGCTTAATTTTTGCAGAAACTTAATGTTTCTGGCTACAAATTACATTCTGGCCAATTAGAGAAGAAACAGCAATTACAACCCACAGGTGTGCAGTGTCTCAGGCTGTTTGTGCTGCAGAATGCCAGATGCTAAGGGTCATGGTTTTAAACTTTGCTCTGACTTCCATCCCCATGAAGCTGTCTCTGAGTTTGTGTGTGTAATGTGGTATGTTGCTTTTCTTTTCTTCTTTCACCAGCTGACGTTCAGGTCAGGCCGCAGAGATACAAGGGGGTCAATCACAACCAGCCCCCGCGATTCCTCGTCCCGTTGAAGCCCCACGTGGTGACCACTGGCAGCGAGTGCCGCATGAGCTGTGCGGTTGGAGGCCATCCACCTCCAAAAGTCACCTGGTATAAAGATGGGAGAGACCTCTCCAATAACCCTGCCTATTTTGGCACAAACGACTTCGGGGTCTGCTCCCTGGTGATCCTTGGTGTTTCGAAGGCTGATGAAGGAGACTATACGGCTGAAGCCACCAATGAATTGGGCCGTGCTTTCAGCAGAGCCTCCCTCACTATTAAGGGTAACGGTCTTTAAATATTCCTTTCTTGCATCGTGTGGTGTCAAGATTAATGTTATTGTGTCAAGATGCCTTAAAAATAGCAGTCATACAGCTTTATTTGTTGAGAGGAGCAGTATCCGGTGATGCAAAATGCATCTGGACTGCTTTATTGAGCTTTTAATTAACCTACTACGTGGTCAAAGGGAAACAGAAATGAAAAGGCAGATGTGAAAAAAATACTTGATTTCCACACGAGCCCAGCAGTTTGGGTTGACGCTGAGCAAATCTTTTAGAAAGAAATATCCCATCTTCATTTAATAAGGTCACGTCTATGTTAGATTTCTCTACAGTGAAGGAGATGCAGGATAGAAGACTTGGGCAGTAGGGAGGTTAGGTGAAGCAGTGAGGGATGAGCTGGGGTTGGTTGGCCAAGGGCAATGAGAAGGGAAGAGCGATAGTCTAAGCTGGCCAGAGTCAGTGAGGGTCCTGATGTGAGTGCAGAATCAGCACTGTTGGCTGAGGAGGGACAAATGGTGAATGCACTTCCAGATAGATACCATTAGCAGTTCCCTCAGTTCGTTATGAAATATCCTTTAAGTTGAGACAGTTTTCTTTTTTTATGTACGTTAGGATGCTTCGATGGGATTATATGAATGGAGAAATGGGTCAAATAAATGTAGTCCTTGTTCAGATGCTGATCCTTTTGACCCTGCAACATTTGAGGGTGTCCTTCCAGCATGCCTGTCAGAGCATCTCCCCTGCTCAGTTACTTCTCTTTCTCTTATTTTCAGACTCCTGCCTGTAACAGGACCTGCCTACACTCCTGTGTGAATAAGGTTTTCTCTGGGAGCTGGCCCTGCACAAAGGCTACGTGTCTATTTTCAGATGTGCCGTAGAGTCTGAGTGCTTTATTTTTCAGATCCAGTAGTTGCATTTTGAACAGGATGCTGCATTGTAGTCAAAACAGTGGGGGAAAAGCTTTAAGAGAATTGTATGATCATGACTTCCCTCTACGACCTTTAAAATACAAATGAGAAGCTTCTGAAACACAGAAGATGAGAGGAGAAATAAGTGGCCAAAATGAGACTTTGCACGGAGAACACAGGTGTGAGACCGTCCTGCCACACCTCTCACTGCTCACGCTGCCACGAGGATGTTTCTCAACACCAGATCTCTTGAAGCTGGCCTGTTATCCTGGGGGGTTTTCTAATCTGCAGGACTCATTTTGGATTCCACCTGACTATCAGCAGATGTCCTCACTGCGGTAGAAGCATCCATTCCGCTACCAGTAGCAGCTCCATCATTTCCCTTTACTTCTAAGTTGAAAGCAGTGTGTCTGCTAGCTTTATCTGTGTAAGGAGTTCTCAGACAAGGCTAACGTGGGGCAGTGCTGCTGTGAAAAGGGGGTGGATGAGAACGAATGGAAATCTGGAACCAGCTGTGTTTGTGATCAGTGTTGCTGTAGCAGTCCTAAACTGCCACGTTAGTATCACCTTTGAAGCGTAGCTGTCCCTACCTCATGGCATCCCTAGAGTATTATTATGGCTTAATGCTAAAAGAGGTTAAAAATCATTCATGTTTGAGCAGAAGTACAAAGGACAAGCAGAGATCCTCTGCTGTGGCTGGAGGATTCCATCACTGAATGGAGAATGAGCCTGGAAAGCAAAAACATCACGGTGAGTGCACCGTGCCTTGGAGCCTTGGCACCACGACAGTTTTCATGACAGCATCTCAGAGGACAGGGGAGTCAAGGACCTAAAGCTGCTGGACCCTCAGACAGCCAGTCAAACATTTATATGGGGCTGAAATGTTTGTTGGTTATATTGTGTACAATACTGTACAGACATAGGAGCAGCAGGTTATTAAATTAAACCATTGTTCAGTACAGTTCAAATGGTTGGTGTCAAATGTGTTTAATTTTGAGAAAGAGGCCCAGCCAGCTCTGAATGCAAATCCAGCTCCGTTAGAACAGCATTCTCACATGCAATGCCCATATAATTCCACCCCTCATCATCTACTCATGACACATGATCTCCCACCTCCTCTCTTGAAGCTATTGATCCCAGCTACTGCTGAGAATATTTCTGTTGCACGCTCCTGGAGATGCACTTGCTGTTGTTTGATGACTCTGAGCGTGCTAACAGGAGAGCTGCTTTCTTGCAAAGCTGAGTGATAAACGCCAGCAAGGTCTCAGCAGCTTTGGATTTACTTACACTGACGGGATACTGCAGGACTGTAGCAAATGTGTGGCATTACGTTTGCTATTCTTGGCTGGCACCTGCAGCAATCACGCAGTTGCTGGCATAGCAGAGAGGAGTCGTGTTGCTCAGGCCGTGCTGCTGAAGCCCTCTTGCATTCCTCGTGCTGCTCGTTTGCTGTTGGCTCAATGCAAGGATCTCATGCTGTGGTCCCTGTGGGCTGGCAAACCGCTCCTGGCACCTGGACGGGGCTGAACACGCGCTGCTGTTTGGTGGCATCTGGAGAAATTACTGTAACCTGTTCTGCAGCCCTTCTGCTATTGCTCTTTGCAACAGGTATTTGACTTTGGGAGATGGGAGCTGGGGAGCTGAGCGAAGTCTGACCACTCTTCCTGCCTGGAAGTGCTTGTTACGGTCAGAGTATTGCACAGGGACCGCAGTCTATGGGAGACAGAGCTTCGTGTGGCACTGCTGTATGTGGCACAAGATCCCGGTAGGGCAGAAAGCAAAGTCCTCGTGTAGGTCTGGAGCCACAGCTGCCATCTTCTGAACCCATCCCCTGAGCTGGGGTGGCAGGGAGCAGCAGCCATTGCAGTGGCCTCTGCCATGCACAGCCGGTCCCATCCCTCCACCTCCAGGGAGAGGAGCTGTAGGACTGCAGAGCCCTCCAGGGCTGCTGAGCAGAGCGTTTTCCAGCTCCGAGGGCCCGCAATCCTGACTTCTTCAGAGTCATGGGACATTGCAGAGCCCTGCTGTCCTGCGTGAGGATAAGAGCTTCCCCTGGCACGTCTTAGCACTCGTTAAAAGGCTGAACACCTCCTTCCCGGATGGTGCAGATGACACCAAGCTGGGAGGAAGCGTTGCTCTGCCTGAGGGTCGGAAGCCCTGCAGAGGGCCCTGGACAGCCTGGATCCATGGGCTGAGGCCAAGGGGATGAACTTCAACAAGACCCAGTGCCAGGTCAGCACTTGGGTCGCAACAACCCCACGCTACGAGATCCACTAAGCCCCGAGGGGCTGGGGAGTTTGCCCGAAGATGAAGAACTCCCTGGAACATCTGTGCAGCTCATCTGCTGTTCTTTCTGCTCCCGGGTCCTTTGGAGACCTCTCCTCTGCCTCTCTGCCCAGCCCTGGCTCTCCAGGAGGGGTCTGCCCGAGGGGTCAGAGCTGAAACGACCGCGTTGAAGTGGAAGAACCGAAGTGACCAGGAGGTTGGCAGCCTGCAGTGTGCTCGCCCTGGCTGACACCTGCTTCCCTGAGCTTCACTGGTGCCGCTGGCTCCTCCTCACCCTCAGCAGGCACAGCCTTCTCCAGCGGATGCACATTTACATGACAGACCCAGAGGCACTGACCTGGGAAGTTGTTACCCTGCGAGTGACATTTCCTCCTATTTGCTTGCTCCCGTGCGAGCAAAGCTGCTCTCTGACGTAGCCCAGACCTCAGCTCTGAGCAATGCCAGCCCCTCCTGGTGGCCCACGTCGTGGGTATCGGGAGCTGTTGGCTTGTGCAGATCTTCACGTTCTGTGCTGGCAGCTTGGCATTTCTCCCCACCTTGACTGTGCACGCTGCCTGCAGTCCCTTTGCCAGGACAGGGGTGTTGTCCACTGCTGCTTTTCTCAGCTCTTCACAACCCTGCAAGAAAAAACCATAGCTTTCACTGCCCTCTTTCCTCTCATCTCCCTCATCTTCCATACCACCGCTCTTTGCTGGCAGCAGCAGCCAGCATGGCCTTCCATCCCTGCTGCAAGGCCGGCAGCGGGCTGTGCTTGCTTCCCTTCCTCCAGCATCTGCTGCCTGCTTTGCTGCTGCCTACACCCGGCCCTCGGCTCCTCGGCCTTGGTGTGGCACGTCGTGGCCTTTGTTCTCACCCGTTGCAGGGCGAGCAGATGAAAGCCGAGCGGGAAGCATAATTTATAGCGAGCTTGAAACGCAGTTTTGGCAGGGCAAAGCACGCCAAAAATGAAGCAATGCCTGGGGAGCTGCGCTCATACTGGTTATCAAATGGTGCTTGAACGGCTCAGTAATGCAAGAGGAGAGTTGGGTTGCTCAATTCCAGCAGAGGATAAACTGTCTCTATGACGGACACGTGTTTGGGAGCAGGGAGCTGATAGCTTGCTTTTGAAAACTCGTCTGGCAAGGCAAATCATGGCTTAAGCTCTTGGTCCCAAGGGTGGCAGGGCTGCAGGGGAGCACCTGTGCACATGCACATGCCTCAGCAGGGCTGCACCACCTCCTCCCACCCTGCTGGGGGCCTGCCCTTGCTGCCTTGAAGAAACCAAACCGAGCAATCTTTGCACCGGTGACCCCGAAATCTCACGGGGCGCCTGCAGCTGCTGCAGCATCCTCAAGGCTGAGCAAGCCGTGGTGGTGCAGCACGGACCACGCGCCCTGGGACCTTGCTTTGCTGGTGGAAGAGTTTTTATTTATGCAGTTTTCGCTGAACAGGTTTCAGAATCGATTTAGACAAAGGGTTGAGCTTCTGGGTTATGCACTTCACCCGTCAGGATTATTGCCACGCAGGTCCCACCGCCCCACAGCACTCCGTGGATGTAAATAATGTCCCATGCTGTCCCAGCGCTCCCTGCATCCCTTCCCTGTGCAGCGTCCCCGTGCCCCATCCCAGCATCGGTGCCCGCTGTGCCATGGGCACGTGGCCGTGCACAACCCCTGCACTGAGCCGTGTCCTTGCTGTGCCCGCCGTGCTCACCGCCCTCCTCCGCGCCCCATCGCAGCCCGGGCCCACCCCCCCCAGCTTCAAAGAGTCGGGTGACGCTGGGACGTGTTGCTAAATCGTTACCTAAGCTGGCCTGCGAGCTTTCCTCCCCCACCAGAAACGCAGGGGATTTCACAACCGCGTGGAACCCAGCGCATCCTCGCGCCGTCGACGCGCTCGCTTCTCCCTGCCTAAATTTGGCCCTGTCATCTCCGTTCCTTCCCTGGTGGGAACAAGCTCTCCCTTCCCTGCAGCATTTCTGAGCCGGGGCAGGTCGCTGTGAGCGCGGGGAGGCGAGGAGGAGCGCAGGGAGCTCCTGGGTGAGGTGGCTGCCGGGCTCCCCTCCCCGGCTGCAGGGACCACTCGCTGCTGTTTGCTGCGGTCCTCTCCTGCTCTGCGTCTCGGGGGCTGAGCACCTCTCCTGGGAGGAAAGGTTGAGGGAGCCGGGCTTGTTCAGCTTGGAGAAGGGAAAGCTCTGGGGAGACCTCACTGTGACCTTCCAGGACCTGAAGGGAGCTTATAAATGGGGGGAGAGCAACGGTGGTCTGATAGGGGTAGGAAACGGGGGGGTGGTTTCAAACTCAAAGAGGGAAGATTGAGGTTAGATACTAGAAGGAAATTCTTTGTGGCACAAGCTTCCCCGAGCAGCTGTGGGTGCCAGGCTGCGTGGGGCAGCGCCTTGACCAGTTTGGTGGAGGCTGCTTGGGTGAGATGGGGACGCAGGGAGACAAAAACTGGGTGGACGCAGCAACCTGACAGCCTGACCCTAGAGGGGAGCTCAAAGCTTCTTCCGTCTCCATCATCATCACCATCATCATCAGCATCATCATCCCCTCCCAGACGCCTCCTTGGTGCCGGCCCTGCCCTGGCAGCTCGGTGCTTGCTGACCAAGGCATGGTCAGAATTGTGAGATTGTTGCTCATCAAAGGTGAGAGCTGGGATGGGATCGTTTGGCGGGGGGTGTCCAGGTTAGGGAGGGGCAGAAGGAACAAGGAATATCCTCGGCCTCGAGAGTGATGAGTGAGAGCACCTGCAGTTCCTGCACAGAGCATCAGGAGTGGCCTCCAGCTCACGGACACCCTGCTCTGTGTGTCCCCTTGTGTGAACCGTGTATGCCACGTGCCACGAACAGGGGCAGCAAAAGCAGCAACCTGGGATCCTGAGCCCATGGAGATGCAGCTGGCAGAGGGAAGGGGGGAAGGACAGGAGAGGACTGGGAGGGCTGTGTTGGTTCAGCAGGGGAAGGGGAGCTGAGAGGGGTCCCACAGCTCTCTGCAGCCCCTATGGGAGGACACAGAGAGAGGGAGCCAGGTCTGCTGAGATGTGCTGGGAGAGGAAGAGAGGCAACAGGAGCAAATGGGAAATTCCTCTTAGGGCAAAACAATTTGCCATGAGAGCAGTCAAAGACTGAAACAGAGGAGCAGTGGGATCTCCCCCTGACCTCAGCTGGAGCAACACAGCTGAGCTGGTCCTGCTTTGGGCTGGGGGTGGGCTCCTCTGTGTTAATTATTCCATCCATCTGTTACAACACACCTGAACGAGGCATTGATTTTGTTCCCAGGTGCTTTATCCCCATTGCGCAAGGCTTCCAGCTTGGTGCAGGGAGCCCTGCGCTGCTCTCTGTGAGCTGCCCTTCCTTTCTATGGAGAAAGAAGGCTTTTTCCTTCCTTCCATCACAAAAGCTCCCATCCACACTGGGGTATCTATCATCTTTGCCAAGGGCACTGTCAGTCACCAGCTCATCCACCACCCTGAAAACAGCGCAGTGCCACGTGTGCAAGGAGCACCTTCTGGTCCCCCAGGAGGGGACAGCCTTCCACAGGAGGCTGAGCAAAACTGAGGCTTTTTGCATTAGAAAAGCGGGTTTTCCTCCGGGAGAAACCTTGCCAGGCTCGGGGAAGTCTCAGCTGCTCTGGACGAGGCTGAATCACTGCTCAGAAAATGGCACCGTCCTGGGGAAGCCCTGCTCTGTGCGTCCCTCCCGGTGAGCAGCCCCGGGGCAGCACCGAGCCGAGGTGCTGCGGTGGCACAGCAGGGCTTCCAGCAGCCACACGGGGATGGTTGTTTTCCCCCGGCGGATTTTGCAGCCCTCTGCAGACACCTTCAGCTCAGGAGCTCCCGACAAGTTGGAACAGAAAGCCCCGCACCGCTCTGCGAGCAGCATAGGGCCAGCGAGCCCTTTGATTGCGATCAGGCAGCTGGCAGGAATCCCAGGCACTCGCGCAAAAATGCTTTGAAGCGGCCAGATGCACAAGGTGTGTCCCTGCGAGCGTGTGGGGCGCGGAGCGGTGATTCACGGCATCGCCATGCGCTGCTCCGGGTGCGCGCATGCAGCGCTGGGCCGCGGCGAAGGCCCCCGGCTCCCTCTGCTCTCCGCCTGCCTCTTTCGGGGTTGAGCTCTCCAACCTTCTGCCTGTCGCTCTCCGTGCCCGGCTCGGGTTTTTGTTCCTTCTCAGCCTTCCCCTACTGCCCCAGCGCCTGCGAGCTCCAGACAGAGAGGCAGACAGGGAATGCGCTCCAGGCACTGGCAGATGCAAGCTCTGTTGTGCTGGGCTTGCTGGGCTGACACTCACCGTGCCCTGCTAAGTAAGCATCCCCGGCCCGTGATTCAGAGCAGAAGCAGCAGTTTGCATAGAGGCGCAGCAAACTCCTTTATTTAAGCACCTTACGCTCTTTGAGAGACGGGTTGGGAATCTCTTGCAGAATCCTGGGAGATTCCCTCCCTTGGGCTAAAGCGTGTGAACTCGCCCCGAAGAAACCATCGCTTCCTGAAAGCCTCTGTAAGCTCCTTGTCCCTGCCCCTGTCCCTGCCCCTGTCCCTGTCCCCAGCCCCGCAGCCCAGCTCAGCAGTTCGGGCGAGTTATGAAACAGGGCAGATGCCGGAGCAGCATTTGTATTATCCGCCAGCAAATGACGGGATGCGATAAACGCTTGGCTCTCCCGTGCGGGGACAGGGTGAGGGCTGCTCGTCGCCGAGGGGGAAATGACACGACAGGTTTGCAAGAGCTGGGCACTTTGTTGTGCGGGAGCCACCTGACGCTGACAGCCCGTCATTGATTTGCGAAAGCATCGCTTGGCATCGACAACAAGCGTTCGGGAGAAACAAGTAGGACGCGGGAAAGCAACAACACTCAGCTCTTGCTTTGCTGTTCCCTGTCCGGACTGGAAGGGCAGAGACTTCTCCCCACTGCGTGAAAACAAGCACGGGAGCTGCAGAAAGTCTTTCTCGTGTCGCTTGGGCATTGGCCACCCGGTCTTGGCAGGGTCTAAGGGCATGGCTGGGTTCATCCCTTGGGTGAGGTGCTGGGATCCTGGGGAAGGAGAACCAGCAGTGATTAAGCTCCAGCTGCTCTGGTTCTGATTCTCATGAGGGATCCAGCATCTGCGAGCTGACAGCACCAGGCCCATGGGCACTGCTCCCTCAAGTGATGACTGTTGGGGTTTCCTCTAGGGGGAACTCTTTCCATGGCAGTGCACAGGAACCTGCTCCTCCTGCCCCTATCCCATGCCCTGGGCCTGGTGCTGAGGGGTCCCAAGAAACCTCTGCCCCATGTGTCCTTGCCTTGGTGTCCCTCCTGTACCACTGCCCATGGCTTGGCAGGAGTGCTGTCAGCACGGCTGTGGCCTGAAGCCGGTCCCACCAACGCTGAGGGGTTTGATTCTCTGCAAAGGACTCCGCAGCAATGAGAAACCTCTCAGAGCCAAAACTCAGAGCGTGACTCCTCATCTTGCTGTGCCCTTTTGTATTCTTCTTACAAAAAGCCCTCGCTTCCTCCATGCTGCCCCAAGCCACTTGCATAGATGGCCCCAGTGCTTTGCCTGGGGGCTGTCCTGACTCATCCACAGGGGAAAGCCAGGGTGTAAGGCAGTCATTGCCAATGGCATGACCCCTGTTGGGAAGGGGTCTCATCCCTAGCACAGCAGCATGCTGTGGGGATCCACAACCCTCACATTAGGTGCAGTGCAGATCCTGAGCTTAGGGGGCTGGGTTTGCAGCTGTGCAGGTAGAGGATGAAGAGGTGGACAGACAGACCGAGTTGGGAGCACCACCTGGATCCCCCATGGGAAGGGGCATGGCGTGCAGCGCTGCTCCCTTGACCCACGGTGAATGCACCGCTGCCTCCTAATGCAGCCATCCCCACGCTCTCAGCACTGGGGCACCATTTCAACCCCACTTGCACCAAGGGAAATAACGCCACAAGCAAGCAGTGTGGGATGTCTTCCAGTCCACGAGCACCGCTTCCCATCCAGACCCACAACCCCACACCCACCCAGCAGCACCCACCCCTCTCCCACCCTCACCCCCTTTCCCTCCAGGACTCCCCCGGCCTGGGGGGCAGATTTGGGGCGAGGGCAGCAGAGCCCCATGCCCTGCAGGGCCGCCAGCGAGCGGCGGCGGCGGGGAGCGCGTGGGTGTGTGCAGGCAGGGCTGTATATCCAGTCTGGCGGAGGGTGTGCCTGCTCACACGGCGGGGAGCCGAGCTGGGAGCAGGAGCCCTGAGACACGCTCAGCTTGGGGACGTATGGCAAGGAGGGGTTCGGGAGATTAACCCCAGAACGAGACGCGGTCGCTGTCGCATTGTGTGGTGCGCGTGGTCAGGTGCAGAGCAGCCCCCGTCCCCCGGTGTTTGCAGCCATGCTTCACTCTCCGCTGAAAACGGCGTTGGCATATGAGTGCTTCCAAGACCAGGCCAGCTCCACGCTGGCCCTGCCCTCGGATCACAAGCTGAAAACGAAGGGCACGGGAAAACAGCGGGTCCAGGAGCAAGTGATGATGACGGTGAAGAGGCAGAAGCAGAAGTCGTCGGTGTCATCGAGCGTGGGGCACTCCAACCGAGGTACCGTCCCCTCTGGGGCCAGGGCAGGTGCGGTGGGTGCCCCTGCTGTGACTTCTGTGGGGTTTGGTTTATGGGGGACAGAGCGGCTCGTGTCTCTCGCGGGGAACCCAGGCCGGGGGATGCCGGGGTCTCTTCCGTGGGATGGAGGAGTTGTGGTACGGTCTGCAGATGGATGCAGTGCCCAGGCACAGCGGGGCTGAACTGCTCCGCACCCCCATGGCTCTGGGATGTGCCAGTACACTGCTCCTACTCCTGTTCTCCCTGGCTTCAAAGCTGGAGCAGCTGCCTACAGCTCTGCTAATCGCTCCTCCGTGTGTCCCGTCCTGCGGCTTCCAGCCTCCTGTGAGCAGCCAGAGCTCCCAGCATCACAGCTCTGCCTGCACGCAGGACACGGACCTGAGCTTGGGATGTGCCTCCAGAGCTCCCGGCGTGTCCCAGTTTGCAGGCTGGCAGCGGTGCAGTGGGGATGCTCTGCAGCCCCTCTGTTCTGAGCTGGGCAGAGCAGGGTGCAGGCACTGTGCAGCTGCTCCACTTCTGTGCACGGAGCTTGTGCAAGCGCTCGGCTCTGTCCTGGAACCAGGTTTCCTACAGGAACACCTTCCTCTTTGTCTCAGGGCTTGGCAAATGATTTTCTTCACTGTTCCCACGTCTGAGAAAGCTGGAGAAAATTTGGAGGGCAGCCCGACTTTCACCAGCCGGGAGCTGCAAACTCAGGTGGGCACAGCAGCCACAGCACAGCACCTCCTGACTCAGAGCTGCTTTCACCAGCAGCTGCGGTGAGCTCACTGCTCCAGCTGCAGTAATGGGAAGAGCAAAGCCTGGGCCGTGGGGTACAGGGGCGGCCTGAGCTGAGTCCTTCAGCTCGCCCCGGACGTGGGGATGTGTTTGCAGGAAAACCAGGTGAGCTGGGGACGATGAGATGGCAGCAGGAGGATCAGGAAGCAGAACCCAGCGCTGGGAGGTGTCACACTCTGGACGGATTTGGGCTGGTTTGCCAATGCAGTGTTCCCATAGGAGCCCTCCTGGATGCATGCATTGTGATTGCAGTGATAGAGGGAACGGGGAAGGCCTGCGGGGCATCTCCCGCTGCTGCCCATGGGAGGAAGGACAGGTGACAGAGGGGGATTGTTCTGCTTGGAGAGGAGCCCAGGTGAAAACTCTGGTAAAGAAATAAAGCAAAGCAAATTCCCAAGCTGCCCATCTCAGCTTGACAAGCTCAAGCTAAACCCCTCCTCCAGACACTTTTGGGAACGTCTGGGAATGGGAATTGCGTGGAAATGTGCCGCTCTGGTGTCTGCGTCCCAGGGAAGCTGAGTCACATCCCATTCCCAGCAGCTGCCTCCATTCCCACGGTGGGTGCAGGTGCCCTCCTGGTGGCCCATGGGTGGCTCAACCTGGGAGCTGCAATGCCAGAGGGGCTCCCAGAAGGACAAGGACTTCCCATTTATTTCCATTCTTTTTCCTGGGTCGGAGCCTGAGAGGGTTGGGCTGAGCTGTCAGAGCCCAGCATTGTGTCACGTTGGGTTTTGCTGCCGCTGGTCCTGAGGCCAGCTGAGCAGACCCAGCAAGAAGAGTAGATGTTTCTTACACAGAGCTGCAAGGAGCTGTTGGGATCTGTTAGCAGCTCTGGTCATCTGTGTCCAAATGCTCCTCCAGCATCAGCTACATGCATCCCCATGTGTTTGCTTCCCACACAAGGTGGGGGACTGGCAAAACATCTTGATAAACCTTTGAGTGCTGTTCCTTCTGCATGCAGTTCCCTGCATGTCTCTGGTTGGTATCAACCCAGGTCACTGTGTTTTGAGACACGTTTTGAGCAGGAGAGCGGAGCAGAGCCTTCCACTGCTTCAGGAATGCGTGCACCCATGTCTGTAGGGTGGGGAGCGCGGGCATCCATCCCACTGCATGCAGCAGGGATGGGAGTTGTTGCATACCATAGCTGGTGTTCCTGTGGAGCAGATGTTCCCTTAACATCCTGCTCTCTACGTCTGTGTAAAATCCATTGGATAACTGGAGACCAAGGTGTTGTGGCTGTTGTCTGAAGGTCCTGGTGTCACCAGTGCGTGCCCTGGGACATGGGCAGAGCCCCAGCAGGACAAGCCGATCCCAAACTGGTGTGCGCTGGGCTTTTCCTCTGTATCTGGGAATAATGCAGATTTCCAGGGGAAAATGAATGTGGTGTCACAGCACGGGAAGAGGGCAAACCAAGCTGAACTGAGTCCTCCCGGCACGCAGCACCGACCTGCCCAGTGCTCTGCCCAGGAGAAGGCTTTGCCAGCAACTTGCCCATTGGCAAGTGCAGCAGGGAGATGGGATCCGAGGAACACAAACGCAGCAGTGCTGTGTCCAGTTGTCTCGTGGCTGAGCTGTGAGTTAGAGGTTTGCTGCGCTGCAGCTGGGAGATGTCCCATCTCGACCTAATGGGGTCATTATGTTGATGTGCACAAAGAAGGCTTTGCAGACATGAAGTGTTGGGAAGCCTCCTGTCACCTTCCCCCGCTGTGAGATGATTCAGTGAAAGCTCTTCCACAAACCTGTCTGATTATTGAGCAAAGCAAAAAAAAACCCAACCCCTCAGCTCATAGGCCAGAAGGTAAAAACGCAGCCTGGTCACTCCTGCATGAATCTCAGCTTCTGGGTTTTCTCCAGCACTTCTCTCCTAGGAGGCATTGTGCTTTGTGCTTCCCACAGGCCCTCTTCTCTTACTTCTTTTTTCCTATGTTTAGTCATCCTCATTGTTTTAAAGCTGTGCATGGTTTATGATTGAACCTGTCTAGCCTGCACTACCAGTGACGGGTTCTTGTCTTGCCTTTCCCTGCCACTGATTAATGTTTATTAATATGCCTCCATTGCCACAAAGCTCCCTGTTAGCTTCATGTGTCCAGCCGAAGACTTCTGCTGTTGTGCTCCACAAATGGCTCTTCTGACATAACTCTTCTCCTCACCGTCAGTCTTTTCACTTTAAAGGGTGTAATAACTCATCAGGAGGGTCCTACAGCTCAGGCACAGCGCGTTATAGCAAGGTCTGGCTTTGCTCTGTAATGATCACTAATAGATGACTGATGACGGAGAGGAGGGCACGGCTGGCGCGTAGTGGCACTCACTGCATTGAAACTGAAGCTCTTCAAGGCATAGAACCATGGAATGGTTGGGTTGGAAGGGTCCTTACAGCCCCCCCAGCCCCAGCCCCGCCGTGGGCTGGCTGCCCCACCAGCTCAGGCTGCCCTGGGCCCCATCCATGGCCTTGGGCACCTCCAGGATTGGGGCACCCACAGCTCAGTGGGCAACCTCTTGCATTCCTTATCTGCTATGGTTAGTTTTTATGCCCATGAGCCCTCTCCCTGATATAATGGAGGTTTTAGATTGGCCAGTTTTCTCTGGAGACTGTTTGTTTTTATCCCAAAGTTGCAGGGCCGATGACCATCTCATACGGTCTTTACCCTTGAGGTGGTTGAGCTGAGGGGTATCCCTTCTCTCCCCTTGCCCACATCCTTGCTGCCTCTCAGGAAGAATCAGGCAGAGAGCTGTGTAAACTTGCAGGACAAAGCCAAGCCACCTCCACCATAAAATCATTGGGTTCTACCTGGCCTTTAGACCAAGCTCTGGAAGCAACAAATCACAGCGCTGCGGTGGCTGGGAAGCGCCTTCTCCAACCAGCAAGGCAGCTTTGAACGTTTGAGGTTTTTATAATTATATATTTACAAGCTCTTGTATACAAGTTCTTGGAGGTGAAGGCAACTCTTCAGCAGCTTTGGGCTCCTCACTACCAGAAGGACATTGAGGCCCTGGAGAGTGTCCAGAGAAGGGCAGTGAAGCTGTGGAGGGTCTGCAGCTCAACGGGGTCTTATGGGGAGAGGGAACTGGGATGGTTCATTCTCTCCGCTCCCTGCAGCTCCTGAAAGGAGGTTGGGGCAGAGGGGTCAGCCTCTGCTGTGGGTAACAGTGATAGGATGAGAGGTGGTGGGCTGACGTTGCACCAGGGAAGGGTTGGGCTGGGGAATGGGAGACATTTGTTCTCCTAAGGATGGTAGTGCACTGAAATAGGATGCCCAGGGTGATGGTGGGGTCACCATCCCTGGAGGGGTTCAGGAATGTAGATGTAGATGTAAAATGTAGAATGGTTCAGGCATGTAGATGTATTACCACCTCTACATTGCCATGTGGAAGTGGTAATAAGGGGCATGGTTCAGTGGGCCTGGTTGTGATGGGTCGATGGTTGGGTTTGACGATCTTAGACCTCTTTTCCAACCTTAATGATTCTACGATTCTCTATGATTCTCTCTTAAATGTATTAAAATTACAAATGCCGAAACTGGCTTACGTGTGGTGTCTCCTTGCTCATCCCCCCAGTCTGTAGTGCTGTGCACGGCGGGAATGGATGCTGGGAAGAACAGCACCGTCCCAGGGAGGACTGGTCAGATTAACCTGTGAGTCACGCCCAGAAACGCTTTCTTCCATTTAAGGAAGCTGTTGACTCACAAACAGTGTCCGGAAATTCCAGCCTGCAGATACATTAGGTTTGCACAGACTGGGAGAATGATTGGAAGAAGTAATTCCCAGGAAACTGTTATGGGATTGCACTCAGAACTCCCATGGTCAGCTCTGTTCCCCAGTGAGTCACCCGGCCCAGATTTCCCATTCCAAGCCCTGCTTGCCTTCTGCCGAAGCCCAGCCCTGCACTTCTCCAGTGCTCGGTGGGACATTGCAGGGTGGTATCCAGCCAATGCATCTACCTCCCTTTGCAAGTCAGTGGCCATCTCCTCCACCCTTACTGGCAAGTCCCGTGGAACTCAATGTATAGGAAGCAATCAGGGCTGGAGAGATGATAACAAGCATCTTGGAGCAATGCTCTATAGATGCTCCAGTGTCTATAAATGTGGTTAAAAAAATGAGATCCTGTCATTTTCTGCACAAGCAGATGTTTGTACAACCGCTCTGCTGTTGCTTACTCTGCATTCTTTGACGTTCTTCGGATGCCGCCCTCCACGCGGTGCTGCTCCTGTCGTGCTGACAATAGAAAGAAAAATCTCATTACTGACACTGCATCTATGGGGACCATCCTCCTGAGAAAATGCAAGAATTTTTAGCCACGTACCGAATCAACATAACAGGTTCTGGATGCCTCGGGCGCAGCAATGAATGAGATGCGTTCCACGGATCGGTGGCTGTAGGAGACCTGAGTGGCTTCAGGGCCTTTGTGGTAGAGCTTATCCAGTTTATCTAAGAGATGAGTCTTATCAAACAATCAGAGAGATTAGGATATTTCTGACATTACCCACCAGTTTAGGTGCATAACTTGAGACAGGTAAGTCCTGATTTCGTAGCTTGTTGGATATTCAGAGCTTTCCCTGGGAGTTAATTGGAGTGTAGGGTTTGCACTTCCTCGTAACGGGACTTGGGATGCCACAATTATTGAGCACTTTTGAAAATGAAATTTAAATGACCTTGAACTCTTTTGGACCATCTGAAGGGTGTTAAGGTGTAGTGGAAATGCTGAGTCAGGGCTTGAAGCAGTGATGGAGCACCTGGTGGGAAGGCAGGGCCAGCCCAGGGGAGCTCAGGTGCATGCAATGTGCCTGAGTGACATGGAGCCAGGGTCCAGCCCTTCCCAGTCCTCATTTAAGGGCTGGCAGTGGAGGCAGGGGGATTTTGTTGGAGATCCCTGCATGTCTGAGGTCTTCTGAAGGTAAGCTGCTTCTTTTCTTTAGTTCTGTGCCCACTGCTGTTGTATTTGGGCAAATCCTCAGCTGCTGCAGCCTGGGGTCTTGCTGCTCTGCTGTCATTGCTGCACTTTTTATCGTGTTACATAAGGGAATTGCAGCTTAGGAAGCAGATGAATTGTGTCTTCTTTTCTTGTAGTACTGAATGCAACCTGTGCTTGTAATGATGGAGTCTAATACTTTTCCACAAAGACGCAGTATAAATGGAGTGATCTGTTAGAGACCAGAGGTGGGAATTAAAGGCAGTGCTGGCTGCACCACCCCTGGAGCCCCCCAGGATCAGGCTGCGTGGGCTCTGAGCACTGCTGGAGCTGTGGGTGTCCCTGCTCATTGCAGGGAGTGGAACCAGGGGGCCTTCAAGGGCCCCTTCCAACTCAAACAGTTCTGTGATTCTAGAACAGCACCCCATTCCTCTCATGTAAGACCTGAGATACTGCCTGAGTTTTTGACCTGCTCTGCTCTTGTCCACTGTTGATTTTATCGCACTTGGTCTTTTCTGCTGAAGACCTTCAGGTGCCACTTGCAGTCTGGGGCTGGAGTTTCTAGGAGCTATTCTGGAATCAATGTATTCTTTAAGTTGCCTGCAATGGCAAGGGCTCGACTTGCTGACTTTCTATCTTGTGTTTTCTCACTCTGTTATTCTTCTACAATAAGTCAAAAAAAGTCAAAAGGATCTAAATTCACTGCAAGAAAAGATTGCTGTGGTCTGCTGCTTCCCACTCCTACTGACCGTGCTTTTTCCATTTACAGGTTCCATGTACGACTGTGTAGCTGATGGCTATGGCTATGGGACGTCCCGGGGCAGCTATTACACCAAATCCCAAATGGGAAACAGCAGCTGGGGATATCCGGTAAGATGCTCTGTTATTGGGGAGCTGTGGCATCCTCTTGAGATGATCTGTACAGAAAGCATCCTCCAGCAGGGGTTGGGTGGCAAGGCCACAGCACTTCAGAAGTTTCTCTGAGAGAGATCATGCATGGCTATGGCTGTTCCTGCAAGCATTTCAATGCAGAGGGGGAGGATCAGTAGATTGAAGCAAGTGGCAATGAGGTCCTGATATCTATGTCATACGTGGCTGGGGATTTTACTGTGGATGCGTTTTGGTTTGGTCTCAAGGATTAAAATCCCAGCAACACTCAGTGTATGCAGCTGTCTGAAGGCCACAGGTTCAGGCTCACATCTCAGTTAAATCTTGGGGTGCATCCATGGTGCAGTTTCCATTTCTATGCACAGAAACTTAATTGAACAAAATCAGTGCAGCTGATCGGTGATATCAGGGAGTTTGCATCATTGCTGTGTTGCTGTTCCTACAATATATCATAGAATCCTTATGGTTGGAGAAGACCTTTGAGGTCCTGATCTCGCTCTCAGTGCACTGGGAAGCAATCTGAGCCACTCATATCTCCTGGGACTGCATGTGTGTGTGTTGCCCCCAACCTGGGCTCTGTGTTCTGCTCATCCTTGGTCCTTATCAGCTGCAAAGTAAAGAGGCACAACTTGCAGATCTGGCATTTGAATACAGGAAAAATAAAGGGCTCCTTTCAACAACTGTGGGGCTGTAAAGCAGCGCCCTGCCGACCATCAAAGGTCTGAACCAGGAAAGGTGCTTGTGTTGGCTTCAAGCACAGAGACAGAGGGCTGCAGTGCTTCCTGCTCGCTGCCAGATCCTCTGCCTCTTCACAGCATCAGCGTTCCTCAGCTTCACAAAGATTTGTCTGTCATCTGTTTTAATGGCCGTGGTGCACTTGCTTGCTTCAAGGCAGCGATAATGTCACTCGCTGGGTTTGGTGCCAATGCATGCTCAGTAGGAAGGACTGGGAGCACTGGCATGCCTTTGAAATTTTTATTTACGCTGTCTGTCAGCCTCAATGTCAGCTGTTTCAAAGTCCTTTGCTGAGCTGTTTAAATCCCAGACTGGGCTCATTCAGCCTGGTGTGAGGCCAGAAGAGTGTCCAGGATGGGTCAGAGCGGAGCATCCCTGTGCAGGCACGGACCCCTGCAGTCAGTATCCCTTCCCAGGGATTTCTCTGAACCCCCAGCAATCTGCAGCTGAGGGACATCCCAGGCCAGAGGTGGAATCTCAGAGCTTCACGAGTCAATTATTTGTAATGTTTAGACAGTTTACTGCTGTTTGTCTGTTGTGGCTCCTGCAAGAAGTGCATTAGGTGGGGCTTTGGGTCCAGCACCGGTGCTGCTGTGCTGGCAGATGGCTCCTGTGGTCATTACACAGATCAGAGCCTCCAATAGACACCACAGAGGACACTGCATGGAGCCGTTCAGTCACTTCTGGTTCACCACAGACTTATGCAGCTTGTGGCTTTTTCTCTGAAGGGCTCTTCTATGTTGATGGTCTGGGAAGGCCTTTCTCCAGAAACAAGGGTCTCAGCAGCATTGCGTTCTTGAGGTTTTTGGTCAAGGTCTTCAGGATATGGGCAGCTTTGGAAAAAAGGGACTGGGACTCGTGAAGGATTCACAGTAAAATTAGTCTTACAAAACTTGGTCTATCTGAAAATCAGCCATTTTGTCTTAACAAGTTGTCTAGACTCCTCCCAGAGCCAACAGAGAGAGGCACGGCGGTGATTCATCCCCTCTATCTTGGAGATCTGTCAGGTCAGGATGAGTCAGCCCTCTGGATGCTATCTCCTTCCATGGGTCGGGGCAGCCACCAAGCAGGTGGAGGACTGCAGTTAGGGGCCATGAATCCCGAGTGCCATTGGCACATTGGGAACACATAACCTCCAGCCTAAATCTGCTTAACGTGTTTAACAGACACCGCTCCCCAGTCACACTTGGGAGCCGAACCCGAAGTGTATTAAAGGATCACAGGTCCACTCCCCACCTCCAGCTTAGGTTGACTTCATATGTCTTAGGACTTATTTGAAATCGGGCAGATTCTCAGCATTTTTAAAAGTGTTTCCTATCTGTAATTCCTAGCTTCTTAGATTTCCTTTATCTTCTTTTCCCTATTTTTGAAAGTAAACTTGCTGTTCCTTCCTAGTGCTGGGAATGCTTCTGAGAAGCCCTAAGGCCTTTTAGATGCACAGGTGAATTCAGACATTTCAGGGAAGCGACCCAGTACAGCAGTCAAGGAAACTGCTTACTCTTAATACTTCTGGAATTTAACAGTATAACAGGCAATCCGTGTCCGTGCTGCTGCTTCAAAGGGCTGTGACTTAGACAGCACTTTTATCAGTGCATTGCCTCAGATGGTGACTGCAAATGACAGCTTCATAGCAAGGAGATATGTCATCTACCCTGTCTCACCCACAGCCCTTAAACACTATTATTCCTGACTTGCTGCTTTTGTCTGGTTTTCTATCTTGCTGGAAATCTCAAGCTTTTGCTTCTGAGTTTTCTTTCCTTATGAGCTGCTGGAGTTCCAGTATTAGAGCAAAAGGAATGAAAGACCTGGAGGGAAGAGCTTCCTAAAACTGATGCCAGCATGCTCTCTCTGGATTGGTCGAGAGCTCTGGGTAAAACCTTTGATTTACCCGCTGTTAGAGGTCATTTACTGATTCTTTTGGAGGAGTGCCTTCGTCACATCACAGGAGCACAGCATTGCTGTGTAACAGTCTGGGTAACAGAGATAGACCCAGCACCTGCTGCGCTGCTTCCTTGTCTCATGGGTCAAGGATTGGCTCAGCCTTTAGGGATGAAGTCCTCCGTCCCATTTCATGGAATCATAGGGGCACGAAGGTTGGGAAAGATCTCTGAGATCCCCTAGTCACCCNTAGAGCTGGGTCAAGTATATCAGAGAATTATTAATGTTAGAAAAGACCACTAAGACCATCTAGTCCAACCATCAGCCCCCCCCACCATGCCCACTGACCATGTCCCTCAGTGCCACGTCTCCATGTTCCTTGAGCCCCTCCAGGGATGGGGACTTACCCATCTTCCTGGGCAGCCTCATTTTGCCCAATGGCCATGGTGGGATGCAGCATTGGGCACATCAGTGGCTGCAGACCAATGTGTTAGGCAATCTTTTGTGGTGACTTTGGGCCAGGTGCTATTGAGCTCACCAGACCCTTTGGAGACCTTTGTCACCGTGCTGATAATGCAAGTTGCGAGTGGCCACCTGTTCCCAAAGCCATCAGTGCAGGATCTGTACCAGGGCATGGTGATGTAAAGCCAGAGCACTGCCTGAGAACCCCCAAAATGGGATCTGCTCAGCACTGGGCTCAAAGCTGCTGTCACAGTCCAGTGGCCCATGAGTTGCAGCAAGCGTGTTGTCCACCCAAGTGCAGGTGCAGTTTTGGAGGTATTTAGCCAGAGCCTGAGGAAGGGAATGCCATGAAAAAGCAAAAGGTGGAGCCAGGATCATGCCATCGTGCTGCACATCATCGCTTGGTCAGACCCTGCCTTCCCTGTGAGGTTTTGCAAGAGGCTTTGTGCTTTGGAGGAGCTATCAGAACCATCAAGAGCAAAAGCTGAGCTGCATAAAGAACCAGATGAAAAGGCAGCGTTCAGGAGAGGTGGGGAAGAGCGTTTCAGAAATGGATTAACAATATATTTGCTGGTTTTGCAATTTTTCTCCCTGCAGTGGAGCGCGCAGCAGGCAGCAGTGAAAGCATTTCGCAAGGAGCATCAGGAGCTTTCCCCACCCATCATTCAGGGTGGGACGCGGTCATGTTGCATTGCCTGTGCTTTGCCCTGCAGCCTGGGAGAAACCTGCTTCTGACGTGTTTATTCGGAGTCCTTTACTTCTCTCTGTCTGCAGCTCTAGAAACAAACAAATTGCAAGGGAATTAGAGCTGGGTAATGAACTGATCGCGTCCTCAGATGCAGGAGTCAGAAACACCCAGTTATCTGGGAGGGAAGGAGTGCTGAGATCTGTGCACGGTGCTGTGCAGGACAAGCCTTCCCCTGTGCTCCTCAGACAGAGGTTTTCATGGGTAAAAGATGGAGAAGAGCCCAATAAAGCCGCTTTGAATTTCTCTCCAGCACCGTTTTATTTTTCTGGTTGGAATAAGAGATTAAAGATATCTGTTTACCTGCCTGCTGCGAGTGCTGGATGTTGCAGTTATTGTTCCTTAAGAGGTCAGATAATTTAGTCCCAGCGCTCTGCAAACATTTGCTAATTTTGAAGCAGGTCTTTGCTGCTGGCGGTGAGGGGAAGCACTTAGTCCCCGGGCCTGATAAGAGCACCTGCATGCTATCAGCGCTCATCTTCACTCCCTTGCCTCCCCTCCTCGTTTTAATATGAATGAAGAGCTCCCAAGGCCTGGCCTCAAATGCGAAGGCTCCTTTGGAAAAAGGGAGAAGAGCATGCTCACATCTGGGACACCGCACCTGAGCATCCTATGTCCCCGGGGAGAGGATGTAGTGACAGCCCCTGTTCTTCTGAGGTGGTTTCCAGCTCCTGCAGGGCAGGTGGGATCACTCTGTGCTGCCTGCAGCCCTCTCTGGGGGAATTCCTGCTCTTCTGCAGTGTTTCTCCTCGCTGCTAAGAGCATGGGGCGTGGAGCTGGCCCACCCCTGTGTATATGTCCCCCGTCAGTGGGACGTGGGGTATCAGGAGATCTGGGTGCCTGATGGTGTTTGAAAGTAAGAGTGAGGATCTCCTTTCACTAATGCCATTCTGTATAGGGAGAGCTCACTCTGCACATGTAGCAGAAGTTAGGAGGCGGCTGCCGTGCTGCTCTTCCAACCGCATCTGTGCGGTGGCATCACCTTCAGGGGTGACATCTCCTCTCCAGACAGCAGTGAGTGCCTCCCTCCTGCTTTGCTGTGCTCCCTATCTCCCTGATCGCTGCATCCGACAAGGAGATAACACGGGGAGCTCTGTTCCCTTGCAGCCTTTGCTCTGAGGCGAAGTTCTCTGGCTTTTCTTGGGGAGCATCTTCCATGGGGACGTGGTTCTGCTCTGGAGGCACGGATGTGGCATTGTGCCGAGATCGAGAAGCGATGGGGTCGGCTGTGGCAGTGTGAGGATTTGTAGGGACTGTTTGGCAAGCAGGTCTGAAATCCACTGGAGCTGGCAGGAGGTTCCTCATCGATTTGGAGGCCTTGGATCAGGCTCCTGCTGCAAAGAGGGATTCTGAGATACCAATTAGGTCCGTGCCACTTGAAAGAGATTAAAATGGGCTCAGCCAAGCATCTGGTAGCATCAGCAATAAAAGTCATGCACTGACTTTGGTAATGAGCTTCACATCACACGGGAACTATTTTCCCATGAGTTTGCAAAAGGCCTCCCCGCCCTGCCGGGACCTGCACCGACTTGCTGCTCAGGGCTCCCTGTGTTGCAGAAAGAAGACTTTCCAAACAGGCGGCCGCTTTGCTTCGCCCTTCCCAGGGCTGGCAGGAAGGAGAACAATGTTCTGCACCGCTCTGAAACGCAGCAGGAAATACGGAACGGATGATTCCCACCTATAAACACGGCCACGCTCACGCCTTCCCTCGCCCGCTCTGCTGGCAGAGATCCCATCCGAGCACACTGGGAAGCAAACAATGGCTTTAGATAAATGACGAGCTGGCACTTCCACGGATAGCTGAATTGGCTTCGGCGAATGCCCTAGGGGCTCTGTGGCTGTGCCAAGCTTCTGACAGCCCTACAAAATAATCCCGGCTTAGAGTGACTCATAAAGCAATGCGATGGGGCTCGTGTCCAAAGGCTGCTGCTCCAGCCTGCCGGCGGCGTGCCCCGCGAGTGGGTTCCCCAAGGGGCACCCCACACTGTCCTGCATGGGCCGTGTCCCACCCATCGTTGTCCTGAGGGTTTCACAGAATATCCCAAGTTGGATAGGACTGGTGAGGATCGCTGAGTGCAACTCCTGAGTTCCATCAGAGAGCAGCTGGGAAAATGGAACAGAATGGGGATGGTGTCCCCCTTAGAAAGATGAGCTCATCTGCAGTGGGTTAGATCCTTCCTGAAAGGTCACTTATTGCCAAAGGGAACCCAGGGGGGAGAGCACCTCTGCTGCATGACCACCCTGATCGTTGCCATGGGGCTGCCCCACTGCCGGGGGAGCCCTCAAGACTCGTGCTCACCCATGCGCCTCATCCTTGCTCTTCTTATCGCATGCAAATTCTTCTTCCAAAGCCCTGGGAGCTCTGTAGGGTGCACCCAGCCTGCTATCTGCCGTGCTGCAACTCCAGCAGGTTTTTTCTGTGTCCTCTGGAGTGAATGCAAAGAGAATTTTCTCCCCTTCCAGCAATTCACCTGTTTAGATGTAAACCTGAAGAGTGAAAGTATCAAAAGTCCTTCTGCTTTGTGCTCAAGTGGCAGAGCAATCTGGGTCCAGCGGAACTGGACTAAAGGGTTTCTTCCTCTGCTACCCAACCCGTTCTGAATGCTCCCAGCTGTTACCGGTGCAGCTCTCTGGGATGCAGCAGAGAGGATTCACTGCGTTCCTGAAGATCAGTTTCTTAATGGAATTATTCAGCTTAATTAATTAGCATAATGACAATTCTGCCGAGTGTTGGAGAGAGAAATGATGCTGAGCGTGCTCAGGGCCAGGATGAAGGGGGGCAGAGCAGCGGGATTTGGGGTGATGCCGCACAGGACACTAGGTTCTCTTTTGCTTGGTGTTTCTAGGTTAGAAAATGTTTGTTTTGGATAATCACAGGCATGGGCCATTGCACCAGGCATGGGCTTTTCACACCACGTGCCCTCAGCTTCCTTGAGTGAATACAAGGGGGATGAGGCAGGCCTTTGGGATGAGAAGGTCTCTGACACCAAATCCGTCAGTTCCTTTTATTCCTTTTTACTCTATTTCTTGGAGAGACTGTCACCAGAGTGCTGAGGGGAAAAGAGTAGAAAATCCTTCTTTTCTTCTTACTTTATCCTGGCTTTGTTATATCATTTCTTGCATCACATCCCCCATTGTTCTTGAAGCATCCCATTGTAGGCGCTGCCACTACACATCTTGTCACGAAGAAGTTTCTTGGCATGATGAGATTCGAGAGTCTCTTTTTACCTCTTTCTCATTCCCTTTACTCCCCTCCTAAGGAACTTACAGGTGGAAGGGGAACAAAATACCCTAAGGAAATTAAAAATAAATATGGGCAGTGCTGGAGGGTCATAATGGTTCAACTTTCTCAGTGATGGAAAGAAATGTGATGTGATCTCTCACAAGGAGGAAGGTCTTTGCCTCCTGTCCTTCCAACCTGGGTCCATGCTTAAAACTGGTCAGCTCAGGTGCTGTGTAGCTTTGCTTTGGGTTGAGTGGTTCTTTGCAAGGATGTTGGCTCTGGTCTTCCTTCCTCATGCAGCAAAGACTTTAAGGTCTCTTCCAGCCCAACCATTCCATGACTTCATGGTTTGACGACTCTATAATTCTATGGATCCTCTTCCAACTTGGGATGTTCAGTGATTCTATGATTTGATAGTTCTGTGACTCTAGGATTCTATGACTAGGAGATCAGGTCACAAAAATTCCTAAGAGGTATGGGAATTTGGTAGTTCTAATACCGATGCATGAGTGGGCTTGGCAGCGTTGACCTCCAGCTCAACCTTTCCTAATTTGTGCTGTCTCCCGTTTTCTCATTGCCCAGCTCTACAACGGGACCCTGAAGCGGGACGCGGAGAACCGGCGCTACAGCTCCTACAGCCAGATGGAGGGCTGGGGCAGCAAGCACTACAGCAAGGCAGTCTGCAGCCCCAACAGGGCCGGCAGCGACTACTGCTTTGTGCAGAACATCAAGAGCAGCCGGAGTGAGCCCGACCTCTACTGCGAACCGCCGCGGGGCACGCTGAGGAAGAGTCAGGTCGGGGGCCGGGCAGAGCACAAGGCAACCTTGAACCGCCAGAGCATCTACAGCAGCTGTAGCACCCAGCAAGGAACTACCAGGACAAGTAAAAAAACCCCGGCACGGGCCCTCTCCTGCCCCTCCAGCAACAAGCCCGATGTGGTCTATGCCCAGCCCATGATGAGCTGCAAGCAGGACGCGGTTTATGGACAGGCTCAGTCTGGCTCCAAGTAAGTGCCGCAGCGGGATGGATCTGGGTAAATGCTGATGTTGCTTTGGAGGTTTGTCCGTCTGAGCTCGTCACCTGAGCTGCTTTACAGCCACTGGAGATGTGTTGACAAGTGCATAGTGTGCTTAATCGCATCCTGCAGTGGCATCTAAAGTGGGTCAGATGAGTCATGCTCAAAGGGCTTATTTCTCTTTATGGACTATGGACAGAGACCAGCGCGGCTGGCTCAGTGCAAACATCTCTGCTGTAGCTGTGTGATATTGGGCAAGATTCTGCCTGGTGCCTCTGCGGTGGTTTTAGCTGTCAGCTCCTTTGCAAGATGAGGGTGGGGACGTGAAGAGCAAAAAGGGCTGGTGTGCAGTCTGGGTGTCTCTCCTGGCTGTCACCCTGCTCTGCTTTGGCAGAGAACCAACCTAAAGAAACAGCTGAAGCTGGAGGAGTTGGTTAGATTGGAAGCTATTCTTTTCCTTTCTGTCCAGAGCATTTAGTCCCATTGAACTAGGAATTATGCAGGGGTAAGGATTGTCCTCCATGTCCCACTTAGCACCAGGTCCCTTCTTGTAAATGTTGCATACAGCAAGAGGGTGCACAGAATGTAGCAGTGAGCTCAGACATCCTCAAGCTGATGCCTCTGTGCAATGCAGCAGAGCTCCCACAGAGACGAAAACCTTGGGAGCTTTGATGGTATTGAAGTGATGCTTATTTAAAAGCTGCCCTGGATGATATCTTGTGATGTTTTATTAGGCTAGAGAAGGAGGTGTTCATCTTCAGGGGCTGCTGCATCACCGTCCAGTAGTGCCTGCTCTACTCAGGACTTATCCCACCTCCCATGCAGGAACTGGAACCTGAGCTCTTTTCTTGTGCTCTCTGCTGCCTTGGGTTTGCTCACTGCAGGACACAATGTGAGGCTGCTTAACAGGGATCGTAGCCTTCGGGGTAGCTCACACCACAGAGGGGTATTTGTTGAGCTTCTGACCCGTGTGTGTTGTAGTTATGGAGAAAATCCCCTCCCGCAGTTGGCAGTGTGAGACAGATCGTGCCCTCATTCACATTGGAATGTTGGGCTAATTCTCTGCTCAGCCTCCTTCATTTTGCATTGAGTAGGGGAATAAGTGTCACAGTGCGTGTGCCAAGAAGTGTCACTTGCCCATTAACGTGTGGTCAGGAAACCTTGTCCTCCTGTGTGCCCAGTTCCCTTCAATCCAACGCATGCAAAACCAGCCCTGGCCAAGCCAGAGCACTGGTGGCATTGGCTTGCTCTTTCCAGAAGCTTTGTAATTCTTCTGGAATGGGAAAAAGAGGCATTCCATAAACGGCAAGTAACTTGTCCTAGGGAATTTCTGTCTAAAGAGCATGAAAGTGTTGTGGGAGGGACAGCAGAAAGATGAATTGCAGGACAGCAAAGGGGAAGGTGTCTGCTGGGTGCTCGTCCCACGCAGGTGGGCTTCTCTGGGACATCCCTGGTCACATTGCACAGCCCTCGGCTTGCAGACTTGGTCATTGCTTTACCAAGGTCACTTGTAGAATAATGGTGCTTATGGAAGAGAGGGAGAGCTGCTGGTGCAGGAGGAATGCTCTGCAGTGCTGGATCCCCTCTGGCTGGGGAGTGGCTCCGTTTAGACAGTTCTCCTGGCTTGGGGCATCGCTCATCTGGCAGAACTGGTTCTGGTGTGGAAATGAGGACTTCAGTCCTCAGCTCAGCGGGGGCTGTGCCCCCTGAGTAAATCTGATTGGGCTGGGGCACACCTGCTGCTTGCATTGGTGGGCTCAACGACATGAGGCTGTCAGCTGTCATCTTTGGAATTTTGGAATCATGCTCAGGAGTTGTCCTCTTTGAACAAATGATCTATCTGGAAGGCCATTTACCTGTATAGAGTATCTGGAAGGTTGCTGTTAGCCTTGGTCTGGAGTGTGCTGTTATCCTCTGGAGATGGGTTAGGACCACATCTGGGCTCTTTCTGCTGTGCAGGACCTCTCTGGCTGGAGGACCCTGCATTTGGAGAGCTCAGCCTGTATTTGGGTAGCCTGGTCTTTGGGTAGGGAGAGGTTTGCTTGTAGATACCCCATTGTTAACCCTTGCATGCAGGAGGGAGGCTTAGCTGGGCAACTGATGCCAGTAGGTCCCTATCTGAGGCTCTGGTCTTCCTATTCAAGCAGATCTTCAGGCAGAGGTTTTGCCTTTATAACAAGCACGGTTTTGTGTTCAGCTTTCACAATAGAAAGTTTCCACACCCACCTGGCTCACCGCATAACGATAACTAGGAGCAGTAATGAGAGATGCGATGTTTCTTGAGTCCTTCTCCTTCTCCAGCTGGACCTGGAAGCACAGGAAAAACATTCTGTTGTGTTAGCTCTGTTTGCAGACGTGCTGCCCTTAGTGCTCGGGATATCATGTTCACATGGGACCAAGTTGGGCTGGTGACCTGTGGTGGCTGTGGCTCTGCAGTAGTTTGTCAGTAGTAAGCAGGTTCCATGCATATTTCTTCAACAGGAGATGCCTGCATTGGAATGAGGTGCTCCTGTTGTCCTTGCAGAGATGCAGTCAGGGCACAAGGGAGCTGAAATGGGAGCTAGGTCAGTGAGTTACCCACTAGCAAGCGCTGGGCACCTCAGAGGAGACCCAGGTGACTGTCTCAGCCGGAGATGCTGCTGAGAAACCAGATCAAACTCAGCCCCTGTGAAGATGAAGTGGTGAGTTGGGGTGTCTGTAGGTGTTCCCCATCTTAGATGCAAACTGGGAGCCATCAATGGGCACCTGCAATGTGTGCTGTCTTCCATAATACTACATGCATCTACTGCCTCGCTTTTAAGATGTTGATGTATTTCTCTTTGGTGTTCTCTATGCATGGGAGAACAGTCTAAAATATGTCACAAGAGTGACTCAAGAGTGTCTCAAGTGACAGCAAGTGTCTTTCAAGAGACCTGGAAATATGTCATATTTTGGTGCTCCGCTGTTAAGGACATTGAATACCTGCTGGTGGCTATGGCTGAAGTGCAGGGACAATTGCTGTGTGTCCTGGAACCATGGATTCCCAGGCAGAAGTTCAGTCCCTCTGGAAGTATTCTAAACATTAAAAACACAGAAAGGTTACTGAGAGTTACTGTTTTCTGATAGACCTCCTCTCTTCTGGGATGAGCCAAAGGAGATCAGTATCAAAACAAACTCCCCAGGGCTATGCCGCACAATGAAAGCAGATCCACGTAAAAAGACAGACATCTTGGTTTGGTTTTGTTCTTACATGGGCAAGCTGCCTCTAAAAGTGATGGTTTCACAGCGTTGGCTCTGTGATGTGAACCTGTCTGCACGGTGGATTTGCATCCAGAGCAAACTGGGGCTTCTGCAGTGCCACCTGGCTCTGGAGGGCTGGGATGTGCTGGGGCCACTCAGGGTTTTGAGCGGCTTTGCTCTCATTTGCTTAATGAACAGTGGCATTTGTTAAACTTTTCTAGCTTCCTCCTCTCCTGGGTCTTGTAGCCTTAGCAGTCAGGTTGGAGGCTTGGGTCCAATTAGCACAAGCTAATCTGCTAACACATAGTGACCTAAAGGCATCGGTATCAAAATAGAGAATTTGCCTTTCCGTGGTAGTGATCCTCCTCAGTATTTGTTTCTCTTCCTCACCGGAATCTGATCATCTAATTTGACTCCTGTTGAACCATTGCTAACCGAGGTCTCCCTGTTCTGATTGCTTCTTTCTTGTGGAAGAACAGCCTTTGCAGCAATTCCTACCAGGAGCATTGGCCCAGGCTGGAGATGGCCTTACTTCAAGAATTTGTCTTGGTACATGCTGTAGTTCTGATAGTGCTGATCTGGTTAGGAATGTCCTTGACTGATGAACAATCTCCTGTAGCATGGGCCTTGCCAGGGTGATTATGTTCTCAGCTAGGAGAAATCACTGCTGCTTTGCAGGCACACGGGAGAGCCCCGCTGCTCACGCGCTGTGAAATTCTCTTGTCAGTGAGCCAGCAGAGGAAATGGACTTTTCCCATCTTTTCCTGCGCAGAACTGGATCTGGCTGCCCAGTTTTTCCTGCCAAAGAAGGGTTTGGACATTTTATGGAGTGGATGAGTAGGAAATTCCCTTCCTTGAATCACTAACAAAGCAGGAATCCTCCTTTCTCATAGGAAGTACTCCTGGTTTAGGGTTCTGCTCAGCTTGGGAAATGTACTGATCAACACCACCACGGCCGTGATTACATGTGCTGCACGGTGACTGACCTGGAATGTCTGTGAATGTGCTCCCTCCCTGTCCTGCTGGCCCAGGTCAGATTCCCAAAGAAATTCCTCTGGTGCCACTCGTGCTGGACCTGACGCTGTCCCAGCCCTGCTGTGTCTCACAGAGCATGGGATAGAGTTTCCAGTTTAAGCTTCATCTTTCTGATTCTGTATTTCCTTGTCTCGAGTGAAATGGAAGTCTCTTGGAGCCAAGTTTTGGTAGAGGTTCAAATGAAGAAAAAGCAGATGACCAAGTGATGTTTTATTCTTAGTGCAGAAATAGAATGACATTCACCTGACCTTAGATATCGTACTCTTAAGGCCCAGTACATGATTGCCATCTGTTATTCCTCTCCATCAGCAGAGGCAGAGATAGCTCGGGGGTCAGGGCTTCCTGTCTTAGGGTGAATGGTGAGGACACAGAAGCAGACTGTTCTTTGGGTGCACCTATTTCTCTCCATGACTACACAGGGGCTTAAATGAGGACTTCAAACTGGGTGCAGTTTCACACGGAGCCTTTCATTATGTCTTTCTGTGCACAGCGTAATCGTTGGCTTTTGATATTTTGCATGAAATTTGCTATAGAATTGTGGAGATCATTGGTGCTGTGGGGAGGTGAGAGGCTTTTTACACCTGAGGACAAATTAATTTATCTAATTGTAAGCTTCCGGAGGTGGTGAACTTATCTGGGTGTCCTTTATAGAGCTTTATTCTTACATTTATTTGAAACAATCAGAACTATTCTGCATACCCTGTGCCCTGAAAAGGTCACTTTCTCGCAGTAATATTTAATATCTGAAATATAAGGTTCATTTAAAGATCTTATTAGAAATGCTCTTTTATTAGAGGCTGTGGGATTGTGGGATCCTGTCGCTGATGAAGCAGTAATAACCAGCTGGGAGCTCTGGGTTTGACTCCTGCCCATCCTGAATGCTGTGTGGCCATTCCACAGGCAGGAGCAGTGCTCTCCAGAGCCCCTTCATCAGCATGGAATTTTGTACATGCTTCTGACTTTACAGAGTTAAAGCATCAGGGACGAATATCAGTGCTGCTAAATAAATACAAGCCAAAGAGAGCAAGACCTTGATATTCCTTAACAAGGTGACAAATCTTCAGGGGTTTATACCCAAGGTTTCACTCCTGCTCCAGCCCGGAGGTGTGCACACCCTCATCCTGACTCTGTGTGCAGATTCTTTGCTTCTAACAGAGGATGATGAACAGCTTTTCTGGAGAGCTTGGAGACCACCAGTGTAAGCACATCCTGGGAGCAGGATGTCTCAGTGCTGTGAGCAGCATTTCCTGAACTCAATGGTTGTCCATCCCATCGCCCCAGACATTCCTGTCTCCCTTTCCTATGGGATATGCTCTCGCATTCTGAGACCATCAGCTGCTCTCACCTTTTTGCTTCCACCACATCTCACATCAAAGGACTAAACGCTGTGGGAACAAGCCTCTGCCTCCTTTAGGTTGTCCTAATAACCCGATGGATGGTTTCATTCTTGTCCACTAATTCTTCCATGTGAACAGCAGCGAGTACTGGTTCTCTCTTCCCTAATCCTTCCACCTTAGACATAATTAGACATCAACCAAGATGTTATTTTGTCTCTTCTGTTTTGCTGATGGAGTGGATCCATAGTTCATTAGCCCTAGTGTCCCCTACTGTATCTGTTCCACTTTTATCATCTCATTTCCGAGGCTGAGCAATGCAGTACAGATGCACAATGTTTTTGCATGCGGTGAAGTGATGATTTTTGGCATTTCGTATTTCTTTCTTTCCTAATAACTCCCAGTACTAACGTAACCTATTTGGCTGAGAGCTCAATCAATGCTGCGTTTCTCTTTAACACAGAATATGTGGTGACGAGGTAGATGGCGGCACAATGACCATCCAGAAAGCCATACAGTTCCTGTGCTCCTCTGATGACAAATACCAGGCCATGGGTGCTTATTACCTCCAGCACACCTGCTTCCAGGATGAGTCTGCCAAGCAAGAGGTGAGCAAACTCCTTCAGAGCTTATTAGGCGCGGTGACACATGAGATGGGCAAAATTGGTTTATCTCAATAGCAAGAATCTGTAGGCCCTCGTGATGGAGCCTCATACCTCATCAGTCCACGCTGGAATTAATTAAGTGGGTTTTTCACCTCTTAGTGGCCACTTTTTCTTATTAGTGGGCCGGTCAGTATTTTAGCACAGGGGAATAGTTACCAAGCAGCAGAGGCTGTGACCACGTTATCACCCTGGCCCTCTGTGATGCAGATTGGAGGGATACACATGGGAGCAGCCACCCAAACACAGCGTCCTTCTGGATGGCACTGCACCCAGTTCCACGGGAATTTTCTGCTATCTCAGAGCTACAGTGTCAGAACCACACAAAATTGCCCCAAACCTCACTGCGTTCTTCCCTGTGCGTTGCTCAGTGCCATTCCAGCCATTCATCGAAGCCAATGGGTTTGTTAGTGGTGTGTACCAAGACAGTTCATCCCCATCCTGACCTGTCTGCAGCCACATCAATGCGGTTTTCTCAGAGCAGCACCCACCTGCAGGCAGATTTCAGTGTTCTGGAGCAGTAGTGGAGCTGGCGGTGTGCAGATGTGCCCCCGTGCCCTCGGTGCAGCTGAGCTGAGTGTTGGGAACCCATTCCCTGGTGCAGTCACTAATCACGGGGCGGCCACACCCTTCGTTACCGTTGAAAACACTGAGCCTGTCCCATCACTTCCCAGAAAGATGTGTTGGAGCAGGTATATGAGTCATCCCAGTGCACGCTTGGGTTTTTTTTTTGTTGTTGTTGTTGGGCTTTTTTTTTTTTTTTCCTTTTTAAAATTCACTCATTCATTTTTCTATTGTCAGCAGATCTCCAGCCAGTAGGTTTGTTTGTGCAAGGAGGCTCCATGTGGGCTTATGTCCCCAGCAGACCTGGCATGGGGGGAATCCTTCAGCTGGAGTTCCCATTGCTTTGGAGAGCTCAGCTGAAGGGACGTGCTCTGCCTTCAGACCTCCCCAGTGTGTGTGTGGTGTCCTGGAGGCCCGGGTTCCCAGGGTCCCCCATCCATGCCTGTCCCTCTTCATGCTGAGCGTGGCCCGCTGCCACTGGCTGATCTCCAGGGTGTTCATCTTCTACCCCGACCATCTCAGACCATTCCATGATTTCAGGATGCAGAAAAGTCACTATGTCATGTCATTACACCGCTGTGGCTGGCCCCTACGTATAGGCAGGGAGAACATTTTGCCTGCTGTAAACTTATGGAGATAGGTGAAAGTTTACATTAACATCAATCAAAGATTCCTCCAGTGGCTATTACCGCAGGCATCCAGTTCTGGAATCTGAGCCATAACCTGGTGCCACCGGTGGGCTCTGGCATGCCCTCACTGCCAGGTCTCCTTGCCAGCCCCACAAACAGGTGCCACGCT
The DNA here is from genome assembly GCF_002078875.1 of Numida meleagris. Lineage (NCBI taxonomy): Eukaryota > Metazoa > Chordata > Aves > Galliformes > Numididae > Numida > Numida meleagris. The sequence continues at coordinate 887,731 of NC_034433.1, read as the reverse complement.
GACCCCTGGCATGGCACTGATGTCAGCACGTCTTTCCCGGTGCAGGTCTATCGGCTCGGGGGAATCGCCAAGCTCGTCGAGCTGCTCCGCAGCACGAACCAAAACGTACAGCGGGCGGCAGCTGGAGCCCTCCGAAATTTGGTCTTCAGGAATCCAACCAACAAGATAGAAACCCGGCGGCAGAACGGGATCAGGGAGTGTGTGAGCCTCCTGCGCAGGACGGGGAACACCGAAATTCAGAAGCAACTGACAGGTACACAGAGCCCCGTAGCTGGTGTCAGCCCCAGCACTGACAACAACAGCCTCGTGCCCCCGAGGAGCTCACCTCCAGCAAGGACCGTGTTCCTCTCTACCTTAGTCCATGTTGGCTGACGCACAAATGGCCACCCAAGAAAGGGGATGTTTTGTGCTCCTATTGCATGAAATGGCGACCTAAGACACAAGGCAGAGGAAGTCCTGGCTCTTCAGTGTCCTATGGGGGTTCCCCAGGTTGCAATTGCTCATTGGGTTTGTGTTTATCTCAGGTTTCGCTGTAGGTGCTGGGCCACTCTCTTTCCTTCCTGCACCCCTGTCAGGTAACTGGTTGGTGTCCCATCTTTTCTTGAAGGATTGATCCGAGTTTGTTGGTGCAGGTCACCTTCAGCTCTGCCTGAGGTCCTGCGTGCAAACCTTCACAAGATTCCTGGAGAAATGCTTTCCTCCTGCAACCTAAAAACAGGGAACACCAACTCTGGGAGGAGGGACAGTGCTTAGGTGCACATCTCCACGTGACACCGTGTTCCTGTTGCCCATCTCTTATGGGGATGGGCAGAAACTTGAACTTACCTCCATCTCCTTCCTAGGACTGCTCTGGAACCTCTCCTCCACCGATGAATTAAAAGAGGAGTTGATACAGGAGGCTCTCCCCGTCTTGACAGACTGTGTTATCATCCCTTTCTCTGGTTGGTCTGATGGCGGCTGCAACAGGACAAGGGAAATTATCGACCCCGAAGTATTCTTCAATGCTACAGGGTGCTTGAGGTGAGTCGGCATGTAAAAAAAAAAAAAAAAAAAGTATGTAAAATATTCTCATAGTAAGATTTTGTGTTAATACATTTGCTCCTGCAAAGTGTCTCCACGAGGAATGTAAGTTGCTTTGTGATTGGAGAGTGGCAATAGTGCAGAAACCTGGCGCTTCTCTGCTCTTACATTTTGAGGTTTCCAGAGGAAATTTTGATTGCTAGAAAACAAACCAGTTTTGAGTTTTAGGTGATAAAAAGGCAGCGTTCTCTACGTGGGGAAAACAAACGTTTCCCCACTCATTTTAATAACTGTTTTAGTACAGCACAGTCCCACTGCGCTGGACTGTGCCTGGCAGCCCTGGCCCTGCAGCTTGCTGCGTATTGGCCTGCTTGTCAGAGGGGTCACCCACAGAAGAGGAGGAGCAGGCTGAGCCCAGCATAGTTCACTTTTCCACTCAAAAGCCAGAGCCCTTTTGCAGAGGATCTCCGTCCTGACTTGCTGTCTCTCCTACCACCCTCCTCCACTTGGATGCGAGCTCCTTGTCTCACTGGGAACAAGTGGAAAAAAAATACCCTGTATAATTAGGTACTTTCATCAACTGAAGCTCTCCCCGAGGGAGCTTAGCACCGACCGCACCCTTACCAGACATGCAGCCAGCAGGAGCTGTATCTGCCTGTGAAACAAAATGGTTGCATGCAGCAGGGGCCTTTGGAGACGCGATACTATCGTCCTCTGTGGCTGGGAACTGGGTCTGAAAGGCAGCGAGCACTGCTCCTTCCTGCCTCAAAAAGGCAGCCTTCCCCTGCAACGGAGCGTCGTGATGTGCATGCAAAGCGATCCACTTTTAAGACAATCCCAACCCAAGGCCATCCCAACTCAGTGCCACGAAATAAGTCATTAAAGTAAGGGAAGAAGAGTACGGTGGTAGTATAAAAGGAGCTTTCCATGGAGTGTAACTGCAGGCAGGCTCTGTCTTGGCGTTGCAGTTGGAGGCAGGGATATCCAGCAGCGAGCTGTGCAGGGCAGTGAGGGGAGCAGGGCGGTTGGGCCCAGAGCCCCCACTCACTCTGACTCACGGCGCTGCCACATCATAGCACGGGGATGAGAAGAGCCTTGGGTTTGCCCTGGGCTCAAGCCATTGCTGCTCAAGAATTTCTGGATTGCAGATGAATTCATGTTAATGAAGAGGCTGCAAATCACAGCAAACATCAAATCCAGTTCTGGAACGCCTGGAGTGAATATCTCACAGTGACGGCCAACCTCTCTTTGTTTTTCATTTGCAAGCTACAAGACAATAAGACAGGGAAGGAAAAAAAAAGAAAAGGAAAAAAAAGAAAAAAGAATAACAAAAAATTAGCAAAAAAGTCACTTCCTGCTGGAGGAAAATCTCCCCTGTCCTGGCAGCAGCCTGGCAGTGTGCTCGGGGATGCATTACAACCTGGTCAATCCCCCTGGTCAGAGCTATTGCTGCTCTTCAGCACGTCTGTCCCCATTTCCCATATGAACATTGACAGTGACCCCTCGCAGATCCACTCTTACAACCATTTGCATTTTCCTGATTTTTCCAGGACTAACAGATAGTCTTTACTCCATCTGCTTATTTTATTGGACACACCTCCAAGGAGGAGGGGATCAGCCTATGGAACATCACCCCTGTGGTCTCTTGGGCCAAACACTGCTGATCGTTTTTTGCCCTAGGAGTATGTCTTCTATACAAGGAGGAGGACATTTAAGAGATCATTTTTCCCAGGTGAAATCAATCCAGATGAGCAACGTGAGAGCTCAGCAGCAGAGTGATCCTACAGAAGCCTCCAAAATGAGAGCCTTGCTCAATCTCCAAAAAAAACCCAAGTTAATTCAGCCAGGGCCATGGCCAAGGTCTCCTGCTGATAGAGATTAGAGTAAATCCAAGTAACCCTCTCTCCTCCTTCTCTCCTGACTTGCTGTGCAATGGCTTTCTTCAGAAACCTGAGTTCTGCAGACATGGGACGCCAGACCATGAGAAATTACCCTGGCTTGATCGATTCCGTCATGACCTATGCCCAGAACTGCGTGGCTTCTAACCGACCTGATGACAAGGTACCAGCTGCTCCTCCCAAGCTCTTTACTAGTTTTCATCCCCGTAGTTAATAACTGCAGCTTTGGGAGTAGCTCGAAAACCCTATCAAACAAGAGAGGGGACGGGACCCTTTGTGGCTGCCAAATGTCACACTTGCATTTTTTTGTTCTGGGGGTGATTTCAGTCTGTGGAGAACTGCATCTGCATCCTGCACAACCTCTCCTACCGCCTGGATGCCGAAGTTCCCAACAAATACACCCAGCTCAACCACATGGCCCGGAGCGTTTACATGGACAAAACTCTCACAGGCTGCTTCAACAGCAGGAGTGGCAAAATGGAGGTAAGACGTGCTGCAGAGGGCTTGGAAATGCGCTCCTCATCTCCCAGCGGGGTCTGCGAGCGAGGAGCGGGAGCTGAGCTTCCAATTTCTCATCTCTTTGTAGAATGATGAGTACGGCGTCCCTCTCCCCGAGGAGGATTTTAAACCCAAGGGACCCAGCTGGCTGTACCACTCCGATGCCATCCGCACCTACCTGTCCCTGATGGATCACAGCAAGAAGGATGCCACCCTGGAGGCTTGTGCTGGGGCCCTGCAGAACCTCACTGCGAGCCGAGGGCTGGTAAGCGCTCCTCTGCACACACATGGCCGAACGTGCCAGCACCTTACAGTGGTCAGGAGGAGAAATGTCCTCCTTCCACCTCAGGGCACTACTGCAGATCCTTCCGCAGTTGATGGTGCAGCTCAGGTGCTTATAAATGCCAAAGATGGGTTCCTACAGGGGCTACAGTCAGCAACCCAAGGATCTGTCCCAGGTCTTTGCACCTTTCCAGGAGCTCCTCCAGGTTTCAGTGTCTGAAGGGGCTGTGAGAAGGAAGGGGATGATTCCATAGCAGGGTCTGTGTGATGAGACGAGGGGAGGTGGTTTCAGACTAAAAGAGCAGAGATGTAGATTGTATATAAGGAAGAAGCTCTTTACACTGAGGGTGGTGAGGCCCAGCACAGGCTGCCCGGAGAGGCAGTGGTGCCTCGTCCCTGCAGACCCCCGTGGTCAGGGCAGGGCTCTGAGCACTGCTGGAGCTGTGGGTGTCCCTGTGCACTGCAGGGAGTGGGACCAGGCGGCCTTTAAGGGCCCCTTCCACCTCAAACCATTCTGTGATTCTACAGTTGTATGATTTCCACTGTTGGTTGTAACACCAACACCTGCTGGTGGTGGCACCGTCCCTGCAAGGCACCAGTGACACCAGATGTGCACATGTGGCCAGACATCATTTACAGGAGAGAGAAAGGATGTGCACGCACCACCTGCGTGTGTGTTTTAAGTGGGAGGCGGCTGTAATCACAGGGTGGGTTGTGCTGTGGATTGTGGATCCTGCTCACATCAGAACTGCTCTGCAATTACCCTTGCAGATAGATGTCCTACAGACACCTGGGTATGGCAGCGTGAAGGTGACACGGGCTGTGATGCCGTGGGCATTGCCGGGGCTGGGGCATGGCGAGTTGCAGAGCCCAGTGTCACCGCCGTAGGCATGTCCCCACAGGCTGCGCTCACGTGGGCAAACCTCGACTTGTCTGTTTGTGTCAAACTTCATCGATTCCAATTTAAATAAGATGGCGATGGAGATAAAGGGGTAATTATTTCGTACGTAGGAGAGGCACGTCACGTGTGCGGGGCGTTTCACCCAGCACCACGGCGTGACTCACTGCAGGAGCTGGACGGCATTAACAGCTCCAGCCTGCTGGGAGCTTTCGTTCCGAGGCTTTCTTTTTGGTTACGAGTCTTTCAATGTGAAATACTTTGGGATTTTTTCTTCCTGTTTAACTAAACTTCTGCTATAGCCCTTCAGTTGGTATAGGAGAACTCTGAATCTCTTCTCAGCCTCAGCTTTATACATCCCAGTCGTGCTGGCGTGGATCTGTAACGCAATGCGTGTGTCTCCTGGAGCACAGGGGGGACATTGGGTCTCAGCCCATTCCCTCCATCTCCACGTCGCTGCTGATGGATGTGTGTCACTCTAGTCGTGTGATGATATCTAGTGGTGTGGTAGCTGAGAAGTTCAGGTTAAACTCTATTAATAAGTGGGCAATTTATTAATGGTACGTGCTTCAAAGTCCAGGAGCACTCAGCCGCTTTGGTTACGCCCTAAGATCTTCTAGATTTACGTAAGCAAACATGAAATCAGGTTCCGAGAAGCGTATTTTTGGCCTTCAGCTCATTATTTAAAGGTATCATTAGCTATTCCAAAGCAGCCTATTACTTGTGGCGTGGCAGGGAGCTGAGCAAGGGCAATGCGGACATGAAAGGTAAAATTTCTCCATCAGTTGGGAATATCAGTTAGGAGATCACCTGTCCCCCTCAGGCCTCCAGAAAGAGGACAGAAGGCCCTGCCATATGACAGAGGATGAGAAGCTGACTTTTGGAGAAGAGGGGTAAATGACAAAGTAGGTGGGATTATGGCAGGAGAAGGTATGCTTATTTTGTAGTATGGTCATATATGCCTGGACCTGCACATCGTTGCAGGCGCGTTCTTCCAGCACTGGAAGTCATGAGACATTGCTGTTCTGTCTCTTAGATGTCCAATGCCATGAGCCAATTGATTGGGGTGAAGGAAAAAGGTTTGCCTCGCATAGCACGGCTCCTGCAGTCCAACAGCTCCGAAGTTGTCCGGTCTGGTGCTTCTTTGCTGAGCAACATGTCCCGACATCCTATCCTGCACAAAACCATGGGTAAGTCATTTCTACCACGGTGGATCCCAGTATGATGTCTAGTTTCTACCTCTCTAACATCTGCCCACCTCGCTTTATAAACCCCATAACAAAACTTGGCCAAGCTCCCATATTGGGAACATAGTGTCATTTGTTCTGGTTGAAGACCATTACAGGTGGTCTAAGCAGGCTTAACGCAAGGCATGCTCTCTGTCTTTACAAGCAGATGTTATGCTTTATGGATAATGACGAATCTGCAGGGTCAGGAGGATGTAGTGGGGATGATAGTGTTTGGGGAACTGAGCCAGACTTGACCACCCACAATCAAAATCATTACCTCTCCAGAGGTCCTCATTGTAGCTCTGGAAACCAAATAAAGCTACTATGCCATTGTCATCCAGCATTATTATTGCCTCCTTTGGGGAATAACACTGCATTCTTGCACTGAATAATGCTAATACAAATAATTTCATTCACCTGTGCTGGGTTTATTGAAATGTTGATTGGAACCTTCCACCTCTTTAGCTCACCAGGTGCTCCCAGATGTATCACGTCTCCTGTCATTCCAGTCTGGAAATACCAACAGCTATGGCGAGATCATGACATCAGCTTGTTACACTCTGAGGAACCTCATCATGTCCAACCCACACCTGGGAAAGAGTTACTTGACAAGCAACATGCTCAATAATGTAGTAAGCCTGTGCCGAAATGGGTGAGTCTGGGGCAGAAGGCATGGAGAGGGTCTCAGGAAATTTGCTGCTCTACTGGGATTATGCTTAGCTTGAATGTTCGCATTGGTCCATCTTTTGGTTGGAGCATTCACCTCAAATGGCTAAAACACAGCCATGATGAAGTATATACATATTTTATAAGTAGATCTTCCAGTCTACCTGCCTGTACCCCATGAACTTCGACAGCTGAACAATTTCAACATATTTTACCACTTTTTCCTTCAGGAATGGTTTGAGTTTTGCACCCCTTATAGCCCCGTGCAAAAGCTTGTCAACTCTTGCCAAATGGTGTGCTCATTTCTGGCCAAATTGGAGCTTTGTGTCTCCATTCCAAGACTCTCATCTCTCCTCCCATCTGGCTTTGTTTTAAAATACCTTGTGCAAGCGGCCTATTGTTTTCTGTTATGAAAAGACATTCACATGGCTTCTCCATCATCTTTTGACAAACCACTTACAATTTACCTCTTGTTCTGTGGCAGCAAGGAGATTCTCAGTCATTACCAGTGGCCTCTCTGTTTAGGTTGGGCTTCAGCCAACAAATATCAGTCACTTTACTGCTTTTATATGCTTCCACTCTACAACAAGCTCAATTAACACCAAACCCTGCCCTCTTCTAAGTCCTCATTGTTATGAATGGCATTAACTTCTGCCTGAAGTCCCTCTTGGGCTCCCTCAGACCAGTCGTTGGCTCATTACTGCTTCAGCAGAGCATTGCACAACCGGGCTGTGCATACCTTAATTGTCTCGGCTGTTTAGCGTGATGAGCTTTGTTTCCAATGACTCACTAACTGTGAGAGTTACTAAACTCTGGAGAAGTCTTCAGTGTCTTTCTCCCGACTATCACAAATTCCTTCTGAGAAACTCCCATGTGAATTTGAATTGTTCCTTTTACTGCACGATGTATTTCTGTTCCCATGGATTTCAGTGCTGTTCTAATGAAAACGATGCCAGCAATTTGCACCCAGGACTCATCTTGCTTCTTCCAACCATATCGTTTTGGACTGTTCCATAGAACAGATATGAAAGTGATGTCCCTTCTAGTGAGTGGAGCTAACTTTTCCCACCTCCCTGTACTGTCTCTGAAGACAAATGGGAAATTTCAGGGTAGAATTTGTCTATTCCTGCGTCAGAAAGAGCCCCACCTATTCCCTGATGGCAATAACTGGACCCGACACCTGCTGTGGGGCTGTTGGTGAGGCTGGACACAGACCCTGTGCTCCCCAGACTGTGCTGCAGTCCTCTTTCCCAGCCCCACGGCCGGCAGAAATAGAGAGCACAGGACATCCCAGTGGCGACCAAATCCCCATGGAGAACACCAATACCGCACTGCACCCTGTGAGCGTTTTGCAGAGCTTTCTCTGTTGATTTGCCTCAGTTTCCCTGCAGACAATCTTGTAGTCACATTTTAGAAATCACTTCCAGGCTGCAGAGGAGTTACGGATGCTTTCCTTTCTCACGTTCCTCCCAGATGCCAGCCTGCAGCCCTCAGAGCTGGGGTTCCTTTCCCTTGATGCTCTGTGTAGCTGTATTCTCAGTGAAAGCCATAAACAGTTCCACAGTTAATCTGATTGCTGTGGTTTCTTCTCCTTCCTGGTGCATCCCAATTAGATAATTGTCTCAGCCTCCTGCATATATCCTCCTCAGTGACGCAGCCTTCATAGTGATGATGGCGTGTGCTCACTTTGTTCTTTTCAATCCAAGTTAGCAAAATATTGAATGTCTTCTTTTTTGCTGGCGTTTCTGAAAATCAAGCTGAGTTGCTGATTTATTGTTATATCCTTTTCATCTTTCTTCTGCAGCTGTCTGTTGACATCTTGTAATGCTATTTGTAAAAAGCCCAGGCTGTTCTTAAAATGAACTTTGATTTCCAGGCAGCTTGCTTTCTGAAAACTCTCCCCCAAATCAGCTGTCCTTGATATCTGTTCCATGATACACACTGCACAGTTACAAGGTACTCCCAGCTCTTTTACTTAGGATATGAGCCAATATATCCTTGAAAAAGCAGGTGTCTGGGACGTGATGATCTAATCCTAAATACCTCCGTGATCATTGCTTTCCAATGGCTGTTTGGCCAGATACCAGTTTTCAGCCACAGCAATTTTTTTAAGCATGGTCATTCCGATGACAGAGTATGGGATGGTCATAACCAGAGAAACAATTTTGCAATAAAACCTCGTCCTCTTGGCCCAAAACATTGCTCAAGAATTTCTCGTTGTGTGCTGCTCTTCCAGTCCTCCAGGCAGCACCAACAACGCGTGGTCATTCTGACCAGATTCAGCGTGGTCATTTCTTGTAGGCTGGGAGGTTTTTTTGGTACCATCTGCTGTATCTGTCAGAGAAACACCCTGGATTTGCTCATTGGGTTTTCATGCTCACAGGATGGTGCTTGCAGGTCCCACTCCGCCAGTCCCATTTCTCATAGCCCAGTGCACTGTTTGGAGGACACAGCATTTTTGTGGAATCAGAAGATCATGGTACCATAGAATCACTAACGTTGGAAAAGACCTCTAAGGTCCCCAAGTCCAACCCCAACTCATCCCCACCATGCCCACCAACCATGTCCCTCAGTGCCACATCTGCCCTCTTCTTGAAAGCCTCCAGGAACGGTGGTTTTGTGGAGCTGCACCATGCTGGGAGCCAGGGAGGGTCTGATCCTGCTCCCCATGGCTGGGACAGGCTGGGGCTGTCACAGAGCTCAGGACTCTCCCACGGGCAGGACATGGTCCAGCAGATCGGGAGCAGCGATAACAACTGGCACTGAGGTTTAGATCTGGGTTGTCGTATGAAATGTTCCAAAATTATAGAAGATACTGTTATGACTCATGGTTTCGGAGCTGTTACGTGAGCAGGTATCTATTAACTTGTGCTGAGCAAGGACTTCTGGTTACAGTTGTTATTGTGAGCATGGAGCCCTTCCCTGTGCTGCCCTCCTGAGGGATTCGCCCACAACATCCCCATGGAGTCCACACTGGCACCACTTCACTTCTTCATCCTTCCAAATTTCACACTCCAGAAACGCTTTTTCATCTCCGTTCTTCTGCTCAGATCTTCCCTTTCTGTTTGTTCTGTTCTGGTCCCAGGGCATGTCGTCACGTAACATTGCTGGGAGAGCAATGAAGGGTTGGACTCGATGATGGGTCCCTTCCAACTGGGGCTATTTGATGGTTGTGTTATTTCGCTGGCAGTCATTATCAGCCCAGTGAGTGCCCGGCTGGAGGTGGCTCCTGGTGCCGCTTTGTAGCTGTCCATAACTCCCCCATGTTGCTTTCATCTTCCCAGCTCCTGTCCAAAAGCAGCCGAAGCTGCTCGCCTCCTCCTGACAGACCTTTGGTCGAACAGGGAGCTCCAGAGTGTGCTCAAGCAGGTAAGGAGAACGCCTCTGCATTCTGGCTGATGGCACAGCCCCGCTTTTGACACACTCCATGAGGTTGCAGAGGTCTTTGCGAGGTTCCTCCTCTCTTTTCTCCCATTTTCTTCTGTACCCGTAGCCCTGCCCTGTGGTCACATCACCTCTGCAGTCAGCATAACCTCTTCAGCCCCTAAGAGGAGTATTTAGGATTTGTTCTACTCCCTGCAACAGAAACTGCAGAAGTGCCGCACAGCCGGGGCGCGGAGCCAGCTCCCAGCCCAGTGGCTCGCTTTGAACCAGATGGGTTTTTCCAGCTCACCAACAGCAGCACCTGCAGAGAGCAAAGGGCTAAATTAAAGAGAAGGAGTAACATCCACAAAGGGGAATACCCCGGGGGCAGGAAGGCAGAGGGAGACTAAATATTGTTCTTCTCTTAACGGTGAGGGACTTTCTCCGTAGGAGCTGGTGTAGCTTTGCAGCAGCGCTGCCATCTCATTTTGGTGCTCCCAGAGATGGTCACTGCATTGGGTGTACTCTGGGGTGGGAGTCTGCAAGCAGAGATGCACCGTGCATGTATCTCTGCCGTTTTTCCAGGGTGGGCAATAAGATGAACTAACGCTCATTAAGGTCTAAGGCGAGGTTTCCCCCGGTAGAGCTGGAGGAGTCCAGCACTAAGCAATGCGAGAAAGGTGAGGTCCATCCATGAAGGTGACTGCTCATGTGTTGAGGGCATGAAGAGAACAGAGGAGACAGTTTGAGAACGGAGCATGCTTTTTAAGGGTGCTTTTGAACTGGCCAGGGGGGTCTCTCACAGCAGTTGATAGCTATCCGTTCTGAAAGCAAAGCACATTCACTGCACTCCATATCCACCTGCTTTTTCAGCAAGGATTTGATAAGAACATGATGGGATCTTTAGCTGGGACGACCTTCAGGACTCTGCCCTCCAGATTTTAGGAGCCTCTCCACGCACGTTTGGGCTGCAGGTGAGAATGGGCCCTCACCCATGGGGAAGGGGAGGCACGGAAACTGGGAACAGGCCAAGGGAAAAGACTGAAAGTTGGGTATGGATGTAAAGGAATGATATCTTCCATGCTTTAATATCTGGGCATCTCTTTTTCTTCGTTTTTCTCCATTTCAGAATTTGGAATTGGTTCATCTCCGGGAAGAGCACCCATTCACAATTACTTAGGATGTTAAAGATGTAGAGAGTTTGTGAGTTAAACTCCACTGTAAAGCAAACCAAACATACGGATTTCACATGGATGATACCGATATTTTTAAGCATTTTCTTCTTTTTTGGGGGGGGGAGAAGGGACTTTTATTGAGGTTATAGTTTCTCGATGTCAATATTTTTATTTTTTTTTTTTTTGCAAAGAGTGTGTCTGTGTAACTGTGTCCACATCGCTGTGTGCATGCAGACAACGTGCATGCACACACCCAGCAAGCAGGGCTGAGTCCCCACCAAAACTCAGTGTCATTTGTGCAGTTTCAGCCCCCTGCAGTTTTGACAAATCCCACCCGATCCGCGTACCAAATTCTTGTCACAACCTATTTTCACCCAGAAGTGCAAAAATTGCCGGTTCTATGTTGTCCCCACGTCGCATATGGCTGTTATAAACAGATACACACAATACTCTTCTTTAAAAAAAAAACTGCTGCTTCCTAACGTTTATGAACATGGGCTTCTTTTCTGCTTCTGATTTATTTTTCTCCTATGAGCTCTCATAGTTATTAGTTTTTCCTCTCCTGTCACCTCAACTCTTTATCTCCAGAAGCAAATTGTCAGCTGCTGATTCTCCCCTGGCACTCAGCAGCTGCTCTCTGAAGCTGTAAGGGACAGTGCTAACACAGAGCAGGGGCACACCAGGTCCCAGACCACTGGGCACCGGAGCAATGCAACCGTGGGACCGTGCGAGGAGAAATACAGCTCTGGGGAAGCTGGAGCCAGGAGAAGGAGCTGGTTTTCCCCAGCATTGCTGAGTGCCTAGAGTGAGGGATGTGGCCTTTGTCGTCAGGCTTTGTTTGTACTGAGCAACGTGAAGAAATGAGCGGAAATGGAAAAGCATGTGAGAAATGTGAGCTCGGAGCCGCAGGGGGAGGATCAGCAGAGGATGCGCTGCGGGGGCACAGAGCCCTGCATGCAATGTGGAGGGTGCAGGAGGTGTTTGGGAAGGATGGGTTATGGAGCTGAGTCTGGGCAGGGAGAAGCAGTCTAGTGTTTGCAGGGGTCAGCTCCTCGCGTGGTGGCAGCTGGCATGTCCCACTGACCTGGCAGGCCTGTCCCCAGCACCCAGCTCAGCTCTGGGTGGCATCATCCCCGCTCGGAGCCCATGGCGCAGAGCGAGAGGAGTGCAGCCGCTTTTCTCTTGGTCTACAAAGGGTGGCTCAGCCTTGTGCACTTTAATGAGCAACAGCTATTTGCTTGCGTTCACCCACGTTCAGTCGAGAGCTTTCTTTGCAGAGCTCCCAGCCAAATGAAAGAGCAAAAAGCAGCTTTGAAGTGGAGAGCTGGAACCAGGCGAATCCGGTAGGACAGTTTCAGGAGCATTTAAACAGCAGCGGAGGAGCCCAGGCCTGTGGGCATGCCCTCACCACGGCTGCCAGCTGTTGCATAGCTGGGTGTATGTTCTCATTTCATGGGTCAGAATGTTTTTGGCAGGACCCAAGGTGTCCAGCAGGGCTGCAGTGTCCGCAGGAAGGGTTGCCGCAGTTTTGCTCTAGAATAACGTCGCATGCACTTTTGCATTCAGATTTCTTCCTGTAATTACACGTTAGACAGAAGTCCTGGGAGCTAATGTTTTTCCCTGTAAAATTAATTGGGAAAGCTAACTGCAAAATGTAATGATGGAATATTGAGGAAATTCATTCTAATTGGCTGTTATTTAAGCTTTATTTTAAAACAGCGCTGCTGCTTTCACCGGTAATGCAATTTACAGCAGCACTATATTAGGCACAAAGAGTTGCAGTAATCATCCCACAATTAAATTTACAAGTACTGGAGGTTTCATTACAAAGTACTGAGCTGGAAGGATTGGATACATCACTCGTATCAGTGTTTCCGGTACAGCAAAGCTGACAAAAGGACACAAATAAAACCTGTCTCCATCCTTGGAGATCTCGTGTAGAATCACAGCATTATTTCAGCTGGAAGGGACCTTTGAAGGTCACCTGGTCCAACTCTCCTGCAATGAACTCAGAGTTCAGCTCTTGGCTGGGCACAGCCCTCCTGGCCTGGATGCTCTCCCTGCTCTGAGCTGGGCAGACCAGGGAGCTCCCTCCAGCCTCAGTTTCCCTACAGTGCTGCACATTGCTGCTCTCATACCTCAGAGTACAGCTAACCTGGGAGAGCAGGGCTGAGCTGCGGCCCCTCTAACACCCATGGGCTCTTTGCAGCTCTTTTTTTCCCCCCAGGAAACTCTCTGATACTCAGCTCTATTTCCCTCTCAGTCTCTCTTTGTTAAATCTGGACTACAGACTCTACCCACGTAGGTGAAGTGACGCTGATGTCTGGCAGCGAAAGGAAAACCTCTGGTGTTGCTCATACCCAGCAGTCTGGGGACCTTCTTTTCCAAACAACACCAGGAGCAGAGCTCAGCACCTGGATGCTGCTCTCACCTTTTGCCACCAACGTTCTTCCTTCGAGGGAGACATTGCTTTGTGGAGGCACGTCTTCGGCTGCGACACGCTCCTTGCTGGGCTGTGTTCCTGGTTTTTCCCTGTGTGAGAGGCAAGGCAGGGCGGATCTGCAGGGATACAGCTGGGGGCAGGTCTGCAGGACGTGGGTTGGAGTGATGGACAACTACTGAGGAAGGAAGGACCACAGCGAGCAGCACCCTGATCTCTGCCAGCAGCAGAATAAGAGCAATTGGGGCTTGATTTGTGCGCAGGACACACAACCATGTAAATAAATACCACACTTGTTTGTCCTGGGCTTAGCAGAGCTTTTTGGCCTGTTTTCTCTTAAATGCTTTGTTTGTTTTGTGTATGTACAATCCAACCCACCCCAGCATTTCAGAAGCCTCATGGACTGCGTGGAAGGCAGTAGGCAGTTTTATTCCTCTCTGAGCACACACCAGTTTGAGACCACCCGAGCCTACCAGTCCATAGCTATACAGTGTATTCTGTAAGATATAGGTATGTGAGAATAATGTATCAGAGTTTTGTTTTGGCTGTACTGTATGTATTTGCTTCATTGGAAAAGCTGAAATCAATAAAAATTGCTGGAATTTCTTCAAGCCACTTGTTGCAGAGGGATTTATTTTGGTTGTTCAGCCGTGAGCTTTCTAGGGAGAGTCACCATGAGTTACTACTTCAGTCTGTGGGAGATTTGTGTATTGACTGCATCATTTGGGTGTCACTGGGATGGGAGCCTGGAGTTCCCTCCAGGTGGTTATGGTCAACTCCAAGCCCATCGTTTGCATCTGGTAAGATTATTTCACCTTGGGTATATCACTTAGCACTTTTCTATGCTGGTGTTTCTCTGTCATTTGTCACCCATTCCTTATCGGTCTATAGTTCACCAAAGTTTCACATACAAGCATCACTTTTAGTCCTCAGGCACACGGTGGTCTGTGGATTCTTCATGCTAATTAGGAGCCAATTTAAGGCTGCATCTGCTTTGGGGGCTTCCCAGCCTGCTCCGAGGGATTGCTGCCAACAGCACTGAAGAGTTTGGTCTCTGCTTCGCATCCTGCAGCGTCTGTAACCTGGAGTGCATGGGGATAAAGGAAGCGCAGGGTGCACAGAAGACACAGTGCTCCCCATGTGGGAGCTCAGTAGCGTGTAAATCCTGACGGCAGCCTTGCAAAACCAGCAAGGAAGCAGCATCCTCTTGATCTCCGTCAGAAGATGGCTCTTCAAAGAGGAAACCTGCCAAAGGGAACGTGATCTCAGCTACAAAGTGTGTTTAGTTTGTTTACTCATGGCAAGGCTTAGGAATAATGCTCAGCCCTGGCCAGTGTCCTATGAGAAGAGGATTCGTTGCCTATCAGACAGGCTTGGCACATCCTGCAAATCCCTGCACAGGAAAAGGAGCAGACATCCTCCCATGCTGCAGAGCTCCTTTCCTGCAGCACCCTCTGCTGAGACCTCTGAGGGGTGGGAGGACAACGGGGGATGAAGCTCAAAGGCAAAGCACCGAAACCCAAACTTCTTAATCAGTTTTGGAGGGATCTCACACAGCAACACTTCGAAACCAAAATTGCATTGGCAACCACCGTCATTCCTTACTCAGGCTGCTTCTAGGCCATAGTGCAGCTGACGTGTTTCCAGTTGGTTTTGGATGTAGTGCCTCAGTAACTGCCTTATAAAAACCTGGGATCTGCAGCATGCAGAGTGCTCATAGGATCATTAAGGCTGGAAAAGAACACTAAGATCATCTAGTCCGACCATCAACCCAGCACCACCATGCCCACTAAGCCATACAGCACTGCTTCTCCAAAATACAGCAAGCAGTGAGTCCACGGAAAACTTACAGGTCCTAAAGTTCACGGGACCAAAAATAACGCATGAGACTCCCCCAGAAAAGTCTTGTCCCACCTGCAGAGCAAGCCCTTTACAACCCCACCTGTCCCACAGGGCCACTTCCGAACCTTTGTGTCCTGTGTTTTGTTCAGAGCATTCTTGGGCCTGTGGGATGTGTTCCCCGTAGATCCCAGGCATCCCCCGAAATGCTCCGCCAAAGGTCATTCCAATTTGGCCTAATTAAGCAGCACAGAGATCACGCTGCAGTGCGCAGAGCACACTGAGCCCCAGCCATACACCACAACATCACAAACGACCCCGTAGTGCCACCACCCCATGCTGGAGCACAACAAAGCTCCCCTATCTTGGTTTCCCCAAGCAGAGGCACCTCTGTGGCATCCAGGCCCCATGTCGCACGCTCCTCCAGGACACGTGGCATCCCGTACCACAAACCCTGCCCCATACAGGCCCAGTGCATGCAGAACAGCTTCAGCATATGCATGGCACCCGCAGACCGTAGCCCCACAGCACTCACGCACCCACGCTCCAGGGCATCCCCACTGCGGGAGCCGGGGGTCAGGGAGAGCACGAGTCCCGTGTGAGGTGCAGTGACTCACCCCCTATTTACCTTCCCTGCAACGTGCACGGCTTTGTGCTCCTCTATCGTATAACCCTCATTTGTATCTTTCCCACAGTTACGTCTCCTTGCAGATGTAATCTCACTGCGATGGAAGTTGTTATCTATCCAGGATGGTACTCTGTCCCTTTTTGGTGTTTTGCTCAGAGAGCTGTGGGTGCTCCATCCCTGGAGGTGCCCAAGGCCATGGATGGGGCCCTGGGCAACCTCAGCTGGTGGGGGGCAGCCAGTCCACAGCAGGGGAGGAACCATATGGGCATGAAGGAACCTTCCAACCCAACCCATATGATGAATTTTCACACTGGGTGACCTCCAGCCAACCAAGCCTCAGCGATGCTCTTCCAGCTCCTGTGACAGCATCCTGAGCCCTGGAAATCTCACACTGAGTGGGCAACCACCACCCCACGCCTGGCCCTGAGCAACGCTTCAGCCAATGCTGCAGGTCCTGGCTGGGATCCCAGCTGTCCCAAAGTTGTGAGGTGGGCACAGCTGAGCTCTGCTCAGGCAGCTCAATGCTGTCATACCTGGAGCAAAGCAGGAGCCCTGCCCAGGCCTGGTGCCTCCTGTGCCTGTGGAGAATTTCTGCAAATATAATCATAGAATCATGGAACGGATTAGGTTGGAAAGGACCTCAAAGATCATCTAGTTCCAAATGGGGAGCACAGCCAGATAAATACCCCCACCCTACACAGGTGTGCCTGGCCTCCCAAAGCAATGCAATGGAAAAAAGGCAGGTAGAGATTTCCAGAAATGGTAGCGCTTTTGGAACTCCTGGCACTACAAAAGCCGAATAGTTTCCCAGAGAAGCAGAGTTCCTCCCTCCTTTCCCTTCTCCAGGAGCCTCACAAGAGCACTGCAAGTTCTTACCTAACAGATCTGAGCTCAGGCAATAACAGTGGCTGCTTTTGGGTCCTGAGGCCAAGTTTCAGTCTGAGGGATGACCCAGGCTGCGTGCTATACAACCGAGTACAGCAGGGATTTGCTTTGCACATCTTGTTGCTTTCCCTCTTACTTTCTCTATTCTTTCCCTGGAAGCCTCTTGATCTCAAGGGACAGGTAACTCCTGCCTTGATCAGCGAGGTTCCTTCGTGGCAGAACAGGAAAATCATTCTCACATCAGCAGAGCTGAAAGAAACGCTCAAAATACAAAAAAAGGAAAACGTGAGATTGTCCCGAGTGCCTTTGAATCCCACCCTGAGCTTTTCTGTAGCATGTTTCACCCACTAGGAAACTGATTCTCTTCTCCTTTCAGGGAAGGAGGAGCAGCCCAGGGTGGTGCGGGTGATGACTCAGTGTCCCAGAGGGACCATTGGTGGGCTCACAGTGAGACTTTGGATTTCCCAGACTGCAGCACATCTCTGTCATTCCTGTCTGTGCGATGAAATTCTGGCTGTGCCTATCCCAGCTGTTTTCTTTTTTTTTTCTCTCTTTCCCCAGGAGCAATCCAGAAACGGCCTCAAAATTATTTCCTGCGAGAAGCAGGGGGTTAAAGAGAGCGAGGAGATGGTGTTTATGCTATCCAAATGGTGACTGGTACACAGAGCAAAACCCACACCCATCTCCTTCCTGCCCCGGGAACCTGGGCGAAGCAGCAATGTCCCTGCAGGGCTCAGGCACCGTGGGAAAACCAACAGCACACGGCAAGTCAGAGCCCCACCTCGCCCAGGGCAGGAGGAGCAGAGCCCACAGCACCCCAGGAAAGCCGGAGAGAACCTCTGCAGCACTGCAGCCCGTGGAGCTGCAGGTAGAAGAGGGGTAAAGCCATGCACTGAATTAGGCTGCACAGCAGCCGATGGGATCAGGAGAACCAATGGAGATTTTCACAGTAATTTTCTCCTTATGGAACTTGCTGTGTTGCAGCTTGTGCCCACTGCCCCTTGTCCTGTCACTGGGCACCAGCAAACAGAATCTGGCCCCTTCTCTTCCCCAGGCTGAACAGCCCCAGGGCTCTCAGACTTTCCCCGTAAGGGAGATGCTCCAGGCCCCCCCCCCCATCTCCACAGCCCTCTGCTGGGCTCTCAGGGGGGAGGAGCACCTCTCTTGCTCTGCTGGCCACACTCTTTGTGATGCACCCCAAGGTACCATTGGTCTTCTTGGCCATGAGAGCATATTGCTGGCTCATGATCAACCACTGGTCAACATGGATGTGTCTCAGGGCTGCTCCTTCCCTAAGTGCCCAGGACCAAGAGCATCTTTTGCATAGACCAGGGAAGCCAGAGGTTATCCTTATTCCAACGTACAAATCTGAAATGTTTTAGCTAAACGTTGGCATTTCAAAAGGGCTGAGTGATTTCAGAGAACTCAGGTGCTTTCATGTTCTTAAAACTCCGTTTTCTTAAAGTCTTCTTGGGGGATCCCCAGGCATAATTAATTCAGTATAAATTTGCCAATGCTTGTGGTTCTGCAAGGCTGCCCCGTGCCCAGCTGCCAGCAGTGCAGATCCACCATCTCCTCCCCTCTAGCAATGGGCAGCTATCATTTGCCCACAGCCACCTGCCCAGCTTTGCAGGGCTTGAAGCACAGCTTGCTTGCATTATTTTTTAAAGCAGCTAAACATCAAGTCTCCATTGGCTGAGCTAAACAACCACATCTGAAAAACATTCCCTACCGCCCTGGCCTTTATTGCTCATTCCTTGTTAGGAGAAATCTCTTAGGATCAATCCACCCTCACCTGGGCAGCTTCAAATTAGACACAGAGGCAGTCACTCTGGGATCCCCAGAGAGCCAGTGGAGAAACCACATGGTTTATCCATCATAAGACAGAGACGGAAGGAGGGGCTAATTAATAATTTTCTATTTCCACTGTTGATTAAAGAGGCCCAGATGAAGATAAGTGATGCTCAGACACAGCTAGGTGGCCTGAATGTCATCCTTTATCATTTGTGAGCACATATACACAAAAACACTCACATGAGTGCTGTACTGCAAAAGGCCAGTCTTCATTCCTAGGATGCTGAACCAGCACTACGCTGCCAGGACGGGTTCTACACATCTCCTGGGTCATTCTGACATGAGAGTGAAACAAGCAGATCAGCATCCAGGTGGCAAAGCTTTGCAGTGCTCCTGTGCCCCATAGGGCACGCACCATGGGCGTGCTCCCAGATCTTGTCAAGCCATCACCACTCGCACCATTCACTCTTTTCTGAAAATCCCAGCTCCTGGAGTCATTGAGCTATGCAGGGTGTTCACTTTCCTCCTTTTCTACGAAAAAGTCCGCAGAGAAAAGGTTGACATGCTCAGCAACACCCATGTGCCGGAGGGTAACGCATCATTATGGTTAGGATTAAGAGGACTTCTCTGCAAATAGCTGGGCTCTTTGACTCATGCTTGGAGCTTTGTTTGTTTTGCTCATCCCTGGATGGAAAGACTTCTAACTGGATTTCCTTAGCAATTTGTGGCTGCTTTCACTGTCTCTGGTCGGATGTAAAGCAATGCAAAGAGGATGGTGGCTATCAAAGTGCAGACTTTGCAGCCTGGCTTCTTCTGATGCTGCTCTGACCCAGCGAGGAAATGAGAGCTGGAAGTCACATAACCAATGCTGACAACCCACCAAGGCAAGGGAAATCACTGAATCATTGCCAGTGGAGAAGACCATTGAGATCACCAATTTCAAACCCCACCCATCCCCACCATGCCCAATAACCACGTCCCTCAGTGCCACATCTCCGCAGTTCTGGAACCCCTCTGGGGACAATGACTCCACCACTGCCCTGGGAAGCCCATTCCAATACCTCACCACCCTTTTTGAGAATAAATTTCTCCTAATATCCAGCCTGAATGAGGAATCTTATGTCCAAAACAGGGATACCATGAATCTGCTCTCTGTGTCCAACAGCGCAAGGAAACAAGACTTGTATCACAGACTTTTGCAAAGGGTATTTGTGTTCAGTGACGGCCTTGAATGCAACAAGCCACTGAATTTGCACGTGGAGCCATTGCAATGGGAACACTGGGCCAAAAGAGTTCAGGCACCCAAACAGGAAAGCACGGCTCCTCGCAACAGGCCCCATCACTGCACACACCAGAGTTTGAAATACCTCTGGCAAGATCCCCAGATTGCCAGATACACAATTAGAGAGCAGCTATGCAGTCAGTGTTGTGTCCATTGCACTCCACAGGGCAAGGCAGCCGTCTGGCCAGCGCGCCCTTTGCAGACACAAAAATAATACTTTCAATATTACTTCTTCTCTTTGAACGTAACCCGACTCATATGAGCTGCTCTGTGCAGACAGATGCTAATTCATCGCACACATTGCCTTCTGGGCTGTTTAATTTCACGCTGCTCTGTGAGATTCCAAGTTCTCAGGTTCTGAACTTGACCCCTGACACATCCACATTAGGGTATAAAAAAAAGATAGAAAATAACACTGGTCTCTTTTTCCCCTTTTACACGCAAATGGAGCCCAGTAGGAAGTAGACTGAAATTTGTGGTCCGAGTTCCAAGTTTTCAGGTCTTCCACCAGCGTAGGAGTAGCTCTTAGCATCCTTGCCAATTATGTGTGCGGTGATGCTAAGCCACTCTGCTCTGCCTGGCTGGGGTTAAGGAGATTCATGAGCATCATGAAGTGTCATTAGCAAAGAGCTGTGCTGAAATAAGGACAGAACTGGGTGTGTGGATGGTTCATTTTTTAGTGCTGTTAAGCATCTTAGGCTGAACCCAGACTTTATTGCTCTGTCACAAAAAAAAAAAAAAAAGATTGCAGATAATGAGCTAATAACACTTCACTTTCCCAGCCTGCCTTGCATCTTCAAAGAGCTCCATGAGAACAAACTAATTAACTGTCCAGAGAAGAAGCTCATGACTAAGAGCTGAGAAGCCATGTGAGTCAACCCACTTGCAACAGGTCCTTGCAGATTTCAGTAAAAATTCATTTTGGAGGAAGATCTGTTGACTGGCCCGACTGGTCACACCAATCCCCGGCCACATTCCAGGGCTGTGAGCGGTGCAAACGGACCCAGCCCGGAGAAGCCCCACTGACATCAAAAGAGCAACACCTCGGCAGGAATGCCCCAAAACCAACCATGTGGCTTCCTCCTCCTAATTTGTGTGTGTGTGTGCAGCCGGTGTGCGCTAAAAGTGCTGAGCTAACAGTCCCTCTGCAGATCCACCAAACAAGGGCGCATCCTCTTCGGCACTGTTGGCCAAACAGCCTTTTTCTGCTGTCTCAAGACCATTAATTCGGGAGCAACAACCCATACCAGGCTCTTTTAATGGAGAATTAGCTTTTCTAATGTAAACTTGGTTGCGACCAGCTTAGCATGGCACTGGAGCAGTGTTCAATCCTAGCTTTCCTATTCCTTGCTTTGGGCAAATCGTTAAGCTCCCACAAGAATGTGACTTCTGCAGGTCACTGGCTTTTGGGGAATGTGGGTCACATTAAGCAAAGCAGAGATGAGGACATTGTTTTTTCTTCTATGGGTGAGTGAACTCAGAGACCCAGCCCTACAGCAATAATGTAGACATTTCAGGCCAAGAATTTTGGCTTGGAAACTCCTGCATGCTCCATAAATCTCCACCAGGAAGCATCCCTGGTCTGCCTCTGGGGCAGAACCTCAAAAGGGAGGACAAAATTAAACCCAGTTTCCTCAGATCTGTTTTGTCTGAGGCATTAGAAAGCCTGATCCAAAACTTCTAATTTCACCGCTGGATCCAGGCGCCTTCAAGTGACCTCGTGGTGCAACTGTCACCCTCATGTCCCTGGGGCAGGCGGCCACGTGCTTTTCATAGAATCATAGAATCACAGCATCCTTAAGGTTGGAAAAGACCTCTGAGATCCCCCAAGTCCAACTCCAACCCATCCCATCCATGTTTGGATGGTTGCATGGTTCTACGTTTCTATGATCTTTAGGGACTCTTCCAACCCAACAGTTCTATGGGTCTGTGGTGTCTATGGTCTTTAAGGTCCCTTCCAACCCAACAGTTCTATGGATCTATGGTCTTAAAGGTCTCTTCCAACCCAACCATTCTATGGTTTTATGGTCTTAAAGGTCCCTTCCATCCCAATCATTCTATGGGTCTATGAGACTATGCTCAGGCGATGCTGAGATCTCCTTCACACTGTTCCACCAACCCTGGTGGACAGGAGCCCTTGGTGCAGCCAACCAGCCCCTGTCCTCCCAACAGGGCCCATGGGCACCTCACTCAGCATCCAAAAATTCTTCTTATTCTCTGCCAGCATCATACTGCTCGTAATTATTTGTAACGACCTAAAACATCTCAAAGCTAAACGTTTGCTTTCCAAAATATGTTGTTCCAAAATAACTGGCAGAATTTGAGAACTGCAAAACGTAATTGATTTCCATGTTCTGCCTGTTTTATTTTGAGGTGCGGCATGGCACACAGCCAACAGGCTGACAGGGCAGCACTGCAACACTGCCTGAAAAGTGACAATTACCGCTCTATTTCAACAGATAATCACCAACATCTGGTTCATTGCAAGAGATCAAAGCACTGCCCTGGATCAAAGCCTTCTGTCTTTGTCATGATATCAAGGTTTGATTTATGGCTCTGCAAAGGCACAACTCTGTTTATTTATGTGTGCAGATAAAAGGCTCGTGGCGCTTCCAAAACCAGCAGAGCACCACTTGTAGGGGAATGTCAGCGCTGTGCTGTGCCACAATCTGACCCATCAATTTGTGTAGTATGGGGAGCAAACACCGATGTCATGAGCAGAGAGCACTGAGCGCTGCAGCTCTGCTGGGGTAAAAACCAGAGCTCAAAGCTCCAGATCAGGGCAAGCAGTGCAGCAGCATTGCCTTTGCCAGCCATGAATGTTATGGATCCAAAGCTGGGCCCCCACTAAGTATCAGATCTCAGTGTTCCCGCCAGTGGTTGCTGCCTGCACCAAAGAACAGCATGGTTTACACCCAGAACTTCAGCTGAAACCTGGGCATGAGAGCACATGCAAAAGCAATGATTCAGATAACACTAGGAAGCTTATTTTACTTCCACTAAGTGCCAATAAAACGCTGCTTCCATGCAACAGCCCAAGCTTCTTCCTTTCCATCCCAGAGCACGGTTGTTTGCTTTGTCAGCGGACTTGTCTCACGGACATGGGTCATTGCATAGAAGCTAAACTGTGCTTACGGTGCATTAAAGTCCTCATCAATGATTTAACACATCTGTGGGATCAGCGTAAACCATGGGTGAGTTTATCCAACTAAAACGATTAAGTGATACCCACGAATTAGCTGTACAGGCAGCGCTTTACAGCGCTGAGATGTTAATTGAAACCACAGGTTTTACAGGGCATTTAAAAGTAGCCATAAGAAACTTGGAATGTCAGATATTTGCACAGCTTGCAAAGCCTCTGGAGGAGGTTCCAGAATGAACCATCCCAGTTCCCACTCCCCATAAGAACCCATAGTGCTCCAGACCTCTCACGGCTTCATTAGCCCTCTCTGGACACACTCCTGGGCCTCAGTGTCTTTCTTGTAATTAAGGGACTGGGGAAGGAAGGACAAAGCTCTCTGCCCCTCGTACCATGCTCCAGAGGATGTTCATGCTTTGGCTTCACATCCAGAAGTCCCACTTCCCATGTGGACACTGGGACCACACAGCAGTACTGCAGGGCACCAGCACACTGCAAATGTCCCCAGCAGAACAGCACCAAGTACTCTCCGCACCCCTCCAAAGTCTGCTCTCCAGGTCCCCTCACTCCCATCCTCCCGCAGACTCATCCACTTGCAAAACATGCCTGGTGCACGGCAGGATGGTGACAGCATGCCCAGACATCACTCACCAACACACAACACCTTGGCATAACACGCTGTGCCCATGCAACCACCACACAGCCCGTGCAGCACGCAAAGTCCCAAAGAAAACCCCAGGTTGTGGCACGGCGCCTAAGGGGACACCAGCATCCCGCACCACGCTGCATCATGCCCATGGGTGGCGGGACACGGGTGGGAGATGGCGAAGGGCTGGGCGCTGACTCAGGGCACAGGGAGGTGCTGGGCAGGGAGGAGGGTGCTGGTTTCGGCCCCGGCGCGCAGGGAGCCAGGCTGGCGGGGGGCCAGTGTGCTGCTGGGACAGGCCGTGCTGTGGCAAGCAGGGAGTGCCGCTGTGCCGTGCCCCCACCCTGGGCGCTGCCGCCCACAGGGACGGGCAGAGAGGCAGTGCCTCTGTGCAGCACCGGGCATGGCCCTGCCTCTGCAGGAGGGTTTGGAGGATTGATTGCCGGGAGCTCGGGGTGTTGCTGTCTCCTAAGGGACAGGCATCAAGGCAGGTTGGAAATGGCACTGGTTGGGCCTTCGCTCAGCCGCCCTTCGGGGATTCGGGGCCATGAGGATGCTGAAGGGACTGGAGGACTCAGGACTGAGGCTGCAAAAATGCTTAACTCTCTGTGATTCATCGCTTGTCCTTAGGGTTGGGACACAGGGATGAGTGTGGCCACACGTCCTGGGCTGCTGGGGCTGCTCAGCCTGGAGCAGAGGAGGCTGAGGGATCCTATCCATGGCCATAAATGCCTGCAGGGAAGGGCAGGGAGGCAGAGCCCAGCAGCAGGGCAGGAGGCACCGGTCACAACTGGGAGCCCCAGGAGGGCCCCTCTGACCATCAGGAGCACTACTGTGCTGTGGGGGTGGTGGAGCGCTGCTCAGGGACCTGAGGCTGTGAGGTCTCCTCCTCTGAGATCTTCAGACCCCTATGGACGCGGTGCTGGGCACAGCTCTGGGTGTCTGTGCTGGAGCAGGGTTGGGCCAGATGGACCCAGAGGTCCCTTCCTACCTCAGCCATTCTGTGATTGTGTCATTTCATACCCCAGATCCTCCACCCTCCCCAGCTCTCCCTGTTTGTTCCATCCTCCTCATCCCTCCTCCGCTGGGTTTAGAGGAGGAGGGTGATAGGAGATTGGTTGCTCTCCACTTGATCCTTGTCCCCAGAATTTGGCAGATACTGACACTGGCATCACAGGGAGAAACCTGCAGCACGTCCCTGCGTCACCGGGCCTGGGGTGGGGAGAAGAGGCAGCCCCAGAAAGAAGGGAGAGGAAATTTCTTGTCAAGAGACATGAAGCCCATGAAGATCCACCATCCCTCATTGCTCTGGGAAAGGCCTCATGGCTCAGGTGCTGCTGAGTGACAGCAGGGGACAGCTTGCCTCAGGAAGCAGTGCAAGCCTGGCATCTTCTGCTGGCCTATGGGCCACGTGCACGCACCAGGAGCTCGTGGGGAGAGCACACATTATCAGAGGCTCCAGAGGTGGAGCTGCATCCCCTCGTGCTCTGACAGAGGGCTCAGCCAAGTTCTGCTGGGACAAACTGCTGCACACTTCCTCCTGGTTCCCAGCGGACACAACACCCGCACCCCCCTCACTCCTCTCTTTATTTACAGACACAACATCACGTGGGGGTGTGGAGATGAGAATCAGCACCTTGCTGAGCACCTGCCCACCCATGCAGCGTGGTGCCTGCAGCAAGCTCTGTACAAGCACCGTGCAATGGAGCAGCAGCGGAGCCCTGGCATGGGTGGAGCACACAGCACTGCTGCTCTCTGTGGCTGAGCCTCACCTCTGCCTTCAGAGCCATCTATTTCCACCGGCCACCCACCATGGTCTTCCCACGGGCAGCCTTTGACCTAGATGGGAAGCAGAGCGGGCAAAAAGGCGTTAATGAAAATGACAAGGGGTGAGAGAGAGGTGCTACTGGAGGTCCTCAAAAGAGGACCAAGCTATTGCTGGTTGATGCTTGCAGGGAAGGAGATCTTCAGTAGCACCTTCCCTAGCTTGGGGGCTGAGCCAGTCAGTGGGGTTTGGGACTCCTTGGGAACAAGCTCATGTGTTTTACCAGGTGTTTCCAATCAGCCCCCATAGCCTCCCTCCCTAGGCTCCTCCCTCCCAACAAATAAAGGACCTCCAGCTGTAGGGGTTCGGTGATGCTTGCAGAATCCCTCTTCTGAGGTTCAGAAGCTGCCAGCTGGGACTGGCTGCACTGTTCTGCTTATCCAGAACAAGGAGAACAGGTGCTGCTCTGGGCATGGGCCAGCGGGGGAGGTGGTGGAGGAGGAGGTGGTGGTGGTGGTGGTGGTGGTGGTGGTGGTGGCTTAGACAATCAGTGATGGGTATTTTGGGCATCCTGAGAGTCACCAGCCCTGCTCTGATGCCAGTCCCTGGGACAGTCCTTCCCTCAGCCCTACTTCTGGCACAAGGTCTGCCCCAGGTGTCCATGCAGCACACGTGTGATGGGAGGCATGCAGCCTGTACTTACCCTTTGCTGCAGCACCGAGCCATGGGAGGGCAGAAGAGAAGAGAGATTTGGTGTGAGCAGGGGAAATGCTGCTAACTGACAAAAGGGCAGGCTAGGAACAGCTCATGCAGGACAGGACAGGGACATGAGAACAACACAGTGCTCCCAAGAGAATGGGTTAAATGCCCACCTCCACCCTAGGTCCCCCAGTGCTGCGCAAGGGACGTGGGGACCAGCTTCCATGTCTTTGTGGGGCTGCACAGCTCCCACAGCCCATGGGATCTCCACCCCCATGAACACCTGGGGGGGTTCTCCAGGGCCTTCCCTGAGGTGGTGGGTAGGGATACTGCAGGGATGGGGACAGCAGGAGGCAAGTGTGACCTGCAGGACACAGGGCTCTACCCGGGTCTGTTGTGGGGCAGGGGGAAGCTGGGGGGGGCAGTGGGGGCCTTTCAATGGGAGCACAGCAGCACAGACCCAGGTCCCTGCAGGTGTGTAAGGATGGGGCATGGAGCAGCTGGGAGAAACATGGGGTGAAACTGGGAGCACTGAGCAATGAGGAAGGGTGCTCGGCCAGGCCTGGTACTTACACCTTCTGGTGGTCACTAACACGATTTCGAAGGACATTGATCTGCAAGAGAAATGCAGGTGAGTGGTGAGGCTTGGTGGGATGCACCATACTGGGCTGGGGTGAAAGGTGCACGCTGCTCTCTGCTCCCCAGCAGCCCTTCCCCGGGGACTGGCACAGGGCTGTGATGTGCCACACAGCGGGAGACCCACTGCAATGGTTCAGAGCCTCCTAGATGTGTGCTGCCCCATGCCAAGGTGAGCACGGGTCATCCCTGATGCAGCACAGCGGGGAGCTGACCCACAGCTCTCCAGCAGAGAGGAGCTGGTGGCTCACCTCGTACTTCTGCCGCTTGAACTTCTCCTGCAAGTCAAATTTCTCAGCCTCCAGGTCACGGATGGTTTGCCACAGCTCCTTGGCTTTGTCCCTGTGGGAAGAGACAGGTGATGCCAGCGTGGCAGAGGGACACGGCAGCAAGGGGACGGGGCAGCAATGCCACCCCCTCTGCGGCAGGAGCCATCCCACGCGCGTTGCAGGCTCCGTGCCCAGTGGGGACGCGCCGGGCAGCCCCATGTGCGTGTCTCGCAGTGGGGACACGCGTGTCCCACGTGTGTGAGCGTGGCTCCCTCTGATGGCCGCCGCTGTCACCCGCAGCCTGGCAGAGCCGTGGAGGC
>NC_034433.1:843644-860255 GCF_002078875.1 Numida meleagris | reverse complement strand
CGTCCGTACCTCAGCTTGTCTTCACTGAGGTGGTCGATGTTCAGGGGCTTCCGCCGCTCACTGAGGATCTTCTTTTTCTTCTCCCGCTCCGTTTGCTTCTTGCCCCCCTTTTTCTCTGACTGCAGAAACCATTGGAGTCCAACAGAGGGAAGGAACCTGCCCGGCCTCTGCTCTCATCCCCAGCTCTTCCTCCCAGCAACACCCTCTGCTTTTGGGACACCCCCGGTATATGCCCGTCCCCTTCTGCTCATAGGAACCCCTCTCTGCAGCAGCACACGACGCTGTGGGACCAGCCTGTGGTCCAGCCCCCCCCTCCCAGGAGGACCGGCAGCTTCGGTGCAACCCCACGGGCAGGCTCGTGCCTTCTGCATGTAGCCCCCGAAGTGCAGCATGTTGGAGAAAGCTTTCTTCTTCCGAGCTTCCTCCTCAGCCTTCTTCCGTGCCTCCTCTTCCTCTTTGCGAGCTTTCTCCTCCTGCCGGGGAGAGAAGTGGGATGGAACAGATGGATGGAAACCTCGTGGACCAATGTGTACGCGACGCACAGCTCGTGCTCCTGCGTGCCCCACGGGTGGGTCTGTGTGGGGTGGGTGGTGGTGGGCCATGTGCTGCAGGGAGCCCCCAGCCCTGAGGAAGACTCACGGCCATGCGGGCCTGGCGCTCCTTCTCCCTCTCGCTGCGGATGCGCTGCTGCTCTGCCCTCTCTGCCCTCCGCTGCTCCTGCAGAGGGAGAGGACCATGGCCGGGATGTCCCAGGACATTCCCTTCATCTCTTGGGACCCCAAGTACCCTCAGAGCCCCAGGGGCAGCTCTGCTGCTCCCCCATCTCCATATGGGATGGGTATTACAGCAGCTTCTCAGCCCCTGGGCACCAAATTTGGCTCAAATCCCAACCCCTCTCTGACAGAGGGACAAGGGACGTCTCAGGTCTTGCTGAGTGTCGGGGCTGTTCGCCCACAGAGGGGACAGGCTGCCCACGTACGATCCTGTCCTTGAGGGAGATGAGCTCCTCTTCCTCCTTCTTCCTGCTCTCGAAGTGGGCTTCGATGAGGGCCTGCAGCTCGTTCAGGTCCTTCTCCATGCGCTTGCGGTGGATGTCCTGCAGTGGACAGAAATGAAGGCGACGGCCGCGCTCACAGCGGTGAAGCCCCCCAGGAGCTGCTGGACACGGCAACGCCATGATGCTGCTGTTAGAGGCACTCACATCGAAATCCAGGCGCTCGCCATCGGGGATTTTGGGAGGCACCAGGTTGGGCATGAAGGGCCTGAAAGGTGAGCGGGAGGTTGGGAGTGGGCAGCGGGGACGGGGCAGGGCTCCCACCCATGCACTGCTCTGCCCAGCGCTCCTCCCTGAGCCCTGCAGCCCCCAGGGGTGAGTGTTTGTGGAGGACAGGGAAGAGTCCTATGTTTATCTCTGTTTTTCTCCCTTCTTCTCTCTAAGCCACAGTCCCTGCCCCATTTTCATGCTTTTAGGGCTTCACTGTCCCATGTCCCTTACGGATCTCACCGTGACCATCTCACTAAACCATGGTAAGAGCCATAGGGGGACAGCTCCTCATTCAAACCTTGCACCAGAGGAAATGCACCAACACTTACTTGGGCTTGGGCTTTGATTCACCTGCAGGTCCCCAGGAACAGGAGAGAGAGACATTGTTAGCAGCACACGTTGACCCCAAGCCCCACAAAATCCAACAACCCCTTCCTCCCAGCGGCACAGGCACATCATCCTCCACCAAAGCAACGCAGTGAGGTGCCCATCTGTGTGCCAAAATCTGAGACGTGCATTGATGCTCCAGGCATTCAGGGTATGTACTGTGCAGGGACAGTGCCTCCTCCCCTGAAGAGGAACAGGGATGGATGCCTCACCTTCCCCTGGCTCCTGCTCCCGGTCCCCCTCACCACCTGTGGAACATGGGATGTGTTGGCCCTGGAGGGGCTGTGCAGCTGCCCCAGCACTGTGTGCTCGTCCCCACTGCAAAGCTCCGGGTGGACACAGGGAGGGGAGGTCCCTCACCCCCAGGCAGATGGGGAGAACCCCAGGTCCTCTCCAGGAGGGGCCCAGATGAGCTGTGCAAGAGCTCAGGCTGTGGGAAGGCAGCAGCACTGGCGCCTTGTTCTGTTTTCTGGGGTGAATTTCTTACCTAAGCAGCATGAATCCATCCCTCCTGCTGATCTCCCGCTGCCCCTGCCCTGCTAGAGGATGGGGCCAGGGCAGCTCTGCCCCATTTACTGCAGATTGTTTCCTTTCAGCAGCAGCTGAATTCAACATTGGAAACCCCGTGGCAAGGAGACAGTGTCGTGGGAGATTGAAATGGCCAAAGAATGTCCTTTCTTCACCTTACCTTCTCCTGGAGCTTTTGTTTCATCTTCTTGTTCTGTCTCAAAAGTAAGGGGGAAAGCGTGACCAGAGCACCCGTGGGTGAGGACAATGACATGTCCTTTACACTCTGCCTTGTGGCCACCAGGTGTGACAGCATGGGGACACAGACCACGCACCTTCCGCCGTGGCTTCCTCAGTCTCCTCTTCCTCCTCGTCTACCTGGTCCTCCTGACCTGTGCAACAAGGACAGGGTCAGTGGCACAGCCGCAGCTCCTGCTGGCTCCCTCCAGACCCCCAGAATGGGACAAGTGTGGCACTGAGTCCAAGAGACCCAAAGGAGAGGGAGCTATAGGAGAAAGAAGCAGAAAGCAAAGGGCTTTGCTCTAGCCCTTACCCAAAGGCTGCTCTCTGTTCATGGGCATGGATGAAGGGGAATACAATCAAAGGAATATAGCCCCCTCCTGGCTTTGTCCTTCATTCCCTCCCCAGCTGAGACCTTGGACCCCAGAGCGGAGGAGATCAACTTCTGTTGCTCTCCCCCACCCAGCAAAGAATGAGATTGCACGGCATAAATCTCATGCATGGCACTGTTGGAGGATTTTTCCACTGGAGGGAGCAGTACCCCCATGAGAGTCCACTGTCAGAGCCCACAGGTCCTGCAGAGATGTGCGGTCCCACAGCAAGAGAGGAAGAAAGGAAAAGAAGACAGCGACCCACGGGTATGTTTGGGTGGAAGACAGAAAGCACAGCAGTGAGAGCAGGTGGGCAGAGCACAGAAGGATGGGGAGAGTGCAACAAGCAGCAGAGAAGTGAGAGAATGAAAGAAAACCGTTTCCCAACCAGGGAAAGGCACAAGACACACCGACCCGCGATATATTCACAGCAGCAGTGGAGAGATGAAACAAAGAAAGGTGCAGTAACTACCGTCTTCTTCCTCAAGCCATTCTTCCTCTTCTGAGCCGGGGGAAGGGAACAAGCGCAGAGGTTAGTCAGGTGCCCTAAAGCCGTGGGGCAGAGCTACGGCGTGCACAAGATGAGGACTCCAGCCCTCCGACCCTTTGCTTTTAGCACTCAGGTTGCTTTGCTGTGCGGCAGCTCTGAAGCAGCAGGAGCCCCAGCAAACCCCAGCTCCCACCCGGTACAGACAGCCCCACTGCTGCAGCGTGGGGTTTGGTCCTGCACCGTGCTGATGTAGTTGGGGGTTCTGCTTGAGCACCGTTAATGTGCATTTGGCTGAAGCTCCAGCTCATGTTGAGTTATTGAGCTCGCACTGCTCCACATGCACACATCCAGCATTGCCACCTCCCTCTTTGGGTCAAGGGATCTCCGTGGGAAAAGAGATCCTGAGGAAATTCAGGGTGGTTTTCATCCTACCTATGTTTGAGGTGGAGGAATTCAGACTGTGATCCCATCGGCCTTTTCTGGACAGTCCACCCACAGCAAGGATCTGACCACCACCGCCACCCCTCAAGCAAAACCCTGAACCAACAGCTCTTGCCCTTCCAGCAGCAGGAGGAACACCTACCTTCTTCCACGTACTCCTCTTCATATGAGTGCACAGGGGAGAAAGGGAAGAGAAAGAAGACGTGGGTTATTGCAGTGACCCCCATTGTTGCTTAGCATCGTTCTCAAGGCGGCTGTGGATGCTCCACGTCCCCTTACCTTCCTGCTCCCTGCAAAGCATGACACAAAGAAGCCGAGTTGCAGCAATCTGCTGCAGTGGGGCACGTACATCCAGCAGTGGGGCCGAAGGGGAGCTGCCATTTCCCCAGGGCTGGGGACCCCTTTCCATCGATCCCTTCATCACCCAGCTCAGATATCCATCCCCTTCTCTGCAGGAGCACTTCATGGTCCTATGGCCCTCACCAGCACGAAGTGCCCTCAGAGCTGGGATGCTCAGAACGTGGCAATAGGATCCCATCAACCACAGACTGATAGTTGGACTTCTCTCAGCTCTGCCCCATTGCTTTAGAGCACACCATGTTTAGGGCAGGGTCCGTTCCTTTGCAGTGCACTGGCTCATTGGCTCCTGATGCCCAGCTCCCCACTGCGGGGGTCTCGGCACAGACACAGCAGTGATGCCTGTGGGCATGGGGGGGGGGGATGCTGAAGTGCTCTCACATTAGGTGCTGGAAAGCAGGAATAAGGAGAAAGAAAGAGCGTTGGAAACCATGCCACTTACTGCTCATACTCTTCAACGACCTCTTCAGAGTCTGACATGCTTGGTTATCTACCAGAATGCAAGGCAAGATGGAAAAAGCAAGGGTTAGAAGCTGAGATAAGGACAAGCACAGCCCGTCCTGCTGCTTCTCCCCAGAGCACTTGGAGCTGCGAGCTGTCCCCAGCCGGGCTGCGGCAGTGATATCTCAGGAGAGATAAGGTTCCTCCATCCCCTTCCATTCCAGGATCGCACCTCACCATGGACAAGAGGCAAGAGGTCTGGCACAGCCCCATGCCACGCTGATAGCCGCTGCCAGGAGTTGTGTCCAGGACACGCAGCTCCCTGTGCTGGAGCCATCCCAGGGCGCTGCCTTTGCTCAGGGCATGGGAAAATCACCCAATGATAATGCCCAGCTTGGTTTGCTTCCTGACTATTCTTAGCTCAGCTGTGATATGATGACCTGCAGGGATGTTCTGTTATCTCCACTCTACAGCCCTGCACAAGATCTTGGTGAGACAGCCCGGCCCTCCGAGAGCAGGGGGGACAAGGTGAGCTCAGCAGGGGCACTGCACTCCTGCTCCTGGCCCTGAGGCTGAGTTCAGCCAAAGGGGACAATAAATCACAGCCGAGTGTAGCAGTAGGGCTGAGCATAGCTGAAAAGGTGGAAATGTCCGTGTTGCATCTTCCTAGCAACACCCATCTCCCTCCCAGTTGTGCTTGGGTGATACCGCCCAGCCGCACAGCGCGGGGCAGCCCTAGAAATAACCTCCCTGTGCCCAACCACCTGTTCCCAGAGCAGCTCCCTGCTCTCACTGGGCGTTGTAGGAACAACTGCTCCTGACTGCATCTGTCGGGTATTTATTACCCGTGATGGGTAGGAGCGGCGTGGGGATCGCTTAGTAAGGATGCTGAGTGCAGGACTGGGACCTGCAGACGTGGGGAAGACGTGCAGCAGTGGGGATGCCTCAGCGTGCTGTGCAGCTGTCAGATCTCCCTGCTGAGCCGTGACTCAGGGGGGGCTTTTTGGAGACCAGTGAAGTCAGAACCCAGCCTTGGGTTCACTGCCCAGCTGCTGCCAGGGCCCCTTTCTTTCTGGCTCAGCCCCTCGACCTCCTTGGCTGCCATTTGGGGCACGGCATGGCCCTGCTGCCCCCAGAGTTTGGCCAAACCCTTTGCGTGGCTGCTGGCACCCAGGGCTCCCAGGAGCAGAGATCCCTTCCTGGCTGGGACACGTTCCCATTCACCTCCTGCATCACCACATTCCACCACACATTTGCTGAGAAACAGCAGCAAAACCAGAACTGTTGAGGGGGCACAACAGAAAAGCCAATGTTACCCTGGAATGTGCCTGTAAGAACTATCTCTCCATCCTCTGCACAGAAACTGACACGGAGATGGGATAAATATTCCAGTTCAAGCTTTGACCACCCGTTCTGAAACAACCAGGAGCACCCCAGCTCTAACACACGCTGCAGGCTTTGCTGGTGCTCCTGCGGGCATCGCATCCCCCCCCCAGCATCACCAGGGTTCCAGGGGCACCCCGAATCCTTCCCAGCTCCTAACAACACCGGCTGTGATGCCGACAAACCCACTGGAGAAGGCTCCGGTGCTTTACCCGGGGGAATGCCTCCACGCCAGGAAGACATCCCAATGAGAGCAGCTGGACCACACTGACCCCGAGCCAAACCCCTGCTAGATCGTCACCTCCTGGAGCTGAGCATCCCCAGCCTTACCTGTGCTGAGGTCCCACGGAGCAGTGGGGAGCCGGCGGCCGTCTGGGAAGGGCTCCTTGGGGGGCAGAGGCTTTAAGGGCCCCCCAGCACCCACCCCGGGGCGGGCAGAGTCAGGAGGAATGTGCCCGGCGCCCAGAGAGGAATGCAACACTTGTGAGCTGCTATTTCGGCAGCAGCGGCCCCGGCCCCCTCCGTGCTCCCCCTTCCCCCCCAGGAGCCCATATAAGCCCAAGCTATTGTGTGGCCTCAGAGATTTGCTATTTTAAACCCGTCGGATGGAGATACGTGAGTGCCCGAGGGGCTGACACAAGCCAGCCAGCTGTCACCTCCCAGGGCTGGGGACGCTGATAAGGCAGCGCTTCGGACCCGACCCTCCGCTGCAGCCCCAGATGCTGTCATGCGAAGGCTCAGACTGTTTTTATCCCCCCACCCCGAGATATTTGTCTTAAATCTTTGCGTTTTTCCTCTTGCAGGATGATGGGAAGCAAATCCTTCAGGTCCCAGCTGAGCAGGAACGTTTTAGAAGGAGCCGCTTTTATTAGAAAACAACGCAGTCCTAGAGAGAAAATCAAGTGCTATCCAAAGCCGAACAAGCAAGAACAGATCCAGGGGCAGCAGGAGGGTCCCACACCGGATTCGGACAGCGCGGTGATTGCTGAAGGCACAGCCCCAGCCTGTGGCAGAAGGATTTGGGCATTGCGTTATAGGCACCTGGTGTCCCCTCGGAGGGGCTCGGCAGGCACATGGGGACCAGGTGGCTTTGGGGTCTTTGGGATCTCCAGGCTACGCTGGCACACACACTTTGCAGCCTTTGCCTTTGGTTGGTCCCCCGCCAGCCTTGGGGAGGGGGTGACATCTCCCTGCCCCCCACCTCACCCCACACGTGGGGCCGGGCACAGTCTATGGATGTGCAGCCTCACACCCTGCTGACACGATCCAGCTGCAAGGGACAGGTACGGGCAGATCCCCTTAGCAAGCACAGTTATGGGGCACAGCCAGGGATTGGGAGCAGGACACCGCAATGTTGTAGGGAAGCAAGGCAAGGGTTTGTCTTCAGAGTCTGGAGGAAGCCTCCAGGCCTGGGTACTCCTGGACAGGCAGCGAGCGAGGAGAGGGGACGCAGGGACGGACCTCCAGGCTTCTTCCTTCCCAGCCCACAAGCAGAGGACCCCAGCCACCCCGTTCCACCCGCAGGTGGCAGTGGGACTCAGGTGGCAGTGGGCTGCTGGACGGCGGGGCAGGGCCAGGCTTTGATCTTCAGAGCAGAACAGTTTTTTTTTTCCCAGATCATCTGAATAATGCTGTGCACGATATTGTTACAACTGGAAAAGAAAGCGAAGGAACAGTGCAGGAATGGGGCTGAGGCTGCGGGTGACGCAGCTCCCGGCCCTGCCCCAGCCCAGGGCAGCTCTCAGCGCAGCCCCACGTCTACCTCGCTGTCTGCAGGGGTATCTCTGGGCTGCTTCACCCAGACGTCACGCTTGGGCAGGCTGTTTATTTTCCTGATGTCCTGCAAACAAGAGAGTCGTGAGCAGCAAGGGGAGGTTTTCCCCACCCATCATGCGCAGGATTGCCTTGCTGGCTTCAAGCAGAGTTTGAAGAGTGCGTGTTCCAGCTAAAAGGAACCAGCATGAGATCCTGCACCTGGCAGATCCCCAAAACAAAGTGCAGCTCCAGCCCACAGAATTGGATCGCAGAATCATAGAATGGTTGGGTTGGAAGTGACCTTAAAGATCACCCAGCCCCAATCCCTGTCATGGGCTGGGTGCCCTCCCCCCAAAAAAACAACGAAAGGAGAAAATCTTACCCAGGAGTGACCCCAGAAGCAAACCCTTACAGGCAGACAGAGGCAGCGCAGCCTCCCATGCAGACACGTCTGGGCAGTGCTAATCCCAGGGCTCAGTGCTGGGGGTGCCCAGGCATGTCGGACCGACTGGGGCTGCCCCTCCTCGTCCTCTACCAGGCGGCTGCCACCAGCGGCAGCAACAAATCCTGTTGCTGTATAGGGTGACATCTGCCCAGCATTTGTCCTTGCCGAATCTCTCCAAGCAGAGAAAGCTGCCTGGAGGCCAAAGAGTCTCCCACCCATCGCCCTCAAATCCATGCCACAGGAGCCAAGTCGGAGTCCCCGCAGCTGTGGGACACTGTTGTTTTGGGGGCATCCTGTACACAGCATGCAAATCATTCCAGACCCCGCACACAGCTTGGTGCACAGCAGGTCCTCAAGCTCCACAGAGCCCGTGTGAAGTATCAGAGCCTTTAACGGGTTCAGCCAAGGGTCCTCCAAACCCTTCCAGCCCCACCTGCCCCCCCAGTGCAGGGATGTGTCCCACCAGGCTGCCAAGTCTCAGGGTTTGGCCCGAGGTATTGACATAAGCTGGTACCTTGCTCTTTTCCTCCTTGGCAGGCTCCTGAGTTCGGCTGATCCACAGGTTAATGCGCGACGTCACCGATCCCGGGATCTTCAGGTTGTCCTGTGGCACAGAGATGGACAGCAGGGTTACAGCTCCAGCCCTCCCACTGCACAAACACAGCCCAGGGCTGTCCCCAGGGCACAGGGAGACGGAGCAAATCCACAGAAGGTGAGGGGCAGCCCACACCTTGGCTCTGTCCCAGCTCCCCGAATACCAGAGCATCAGCATGAACCCACACACTGCCAGAACACAGTTTTGGTGGCCCAAGCCCACACAGCTACCACCAACCCCGCACCAAACCCATCCAGGCAGCAGCCTGTCACACTGCACTTTGACATCCAACCCATCGGTACCCAAAATGGGGAAGATTTGCCCCAAAAAGCCGGAGCCCGCCCCTGCCCTCACCTTCCTGGCAGCGAGCGGCTCTGCCTTGCTGGGAACGCTGGCCTCAAAGAAGTTGCGTTTGCTGGCCACCCCCTCCGAAGTCAGCACCAGGCTCTTCTGGACGGTCAGGGAAGATCTCACCGAGCCTGAGCGCTGCGAGAGAATGGGGGGATCAGCGGGGGCCGTGCTCACCCCGAGGTTCTGAAGAGCAAAGCACGGTCTGCTCCCTCCCCGACCTCCTCCAGCTCACGGGGTTGCCCAGCAGGGCCATGCAGCATCCCTGTGACCCCCTCCGAGGTTCTGCTCCTAAGCCCCGAGGCTGATCCATTTTCCACATGGGACATTCTTCAGCCTCATTAAGATGTTGTTTTTTTTTTTTTTGAGAAGCTCAGCCCATCTCTCCCCACTCAGCTCTAGGCCACCCTTTCCCTCTCCTCACGCATCTCCCAGCCTGGTTTCTCTACCTGCACGGCTGACGTGTACTTTTCCAGCTTCTCCTCAATGCTGCTGCTGCTGCTGCCCGGGATCCTCATGCTCGCACTGGTGAAGAAGGGGGGAGGGAGTTGAACGCAGCCCCCGGGATCTCCTCGGTTCAGCCCGTGGTCCTGGGGGCTCCACTTGGAAGGAAGAGAGCCCATCCAACCCAGGCACTCATCCTGCACCCATCTGCCAAGGAAACAGCTCCATCCCCAACAGTGACCCAGGTCTGTGGGGATTGATATGGCCCACACCCTTAGCTCTCCAGTTCACCATCTCCAGCACTGCCAGGTCTGGGCTTCGTCTTAGAATCATAGAATCCTTAAGGTTGGAAAAGACCTCTAAGGCCATCAACCGCCAACCCACCCCACCATGCCCGCTAAGCCACGTCCCTATCTTCACAGTTTGCTGTCCCTCCAAGCACCCTGCCCAGGCAGCCTGGGGCCGATGTTCTGCAGACCCAGGGCCAGGTCCCACTCCCTCCTCCTCCCTTTGAAAACAGAGGAGGGACCATCCCTGCCCGGAAGGGCAGCGCCTGGAGGGCTCTGACCTTCTCGCCAGAGGGCTCTCATTTTCTTCTTTCTGTTTCTTTGAGATCACCTGGAAGACACAAGGGGAGGGGATACATGAGCAACAGATAAGAACAAGAGAACCTGGGTTGGACTCAGCTTCCCCATTCTCAAGCAAGCTCTGCTTCCACCCGCAGAAGACTTGAAATGAAGATCTTTGCACTGCCTTAAAGCGATTCCTTTTCCCCCTTGTTTTGCTCTTACCCGAAAGGAGACCGTTCTTGGGCTGCTTCTTCGGATGGAGCTGCTGAAGGTGGCAGGAGCTGGGGAAGCATCTGGCTTTCCTGTAGGTTCCTCCTGGCTGGGAGGCGGCTGCATTCCCTCCTTTGAGGGATTCCTGGGTGGATGCTGAGAAAAAAGCAGACATCCGATGCAGCCAGGTAGAGTTTGCAGGGAAGGTTCAGGTGCAGTGAGCAGAGCAGCCAGGGTGGAAATGGTTTGGAGGTGGTGGTTTGAGACCCTCCAAACTTTGGCTGTCTCCTTTGGATTTGCAAAGCCCAAACATCCCTTCAGGGAAACCTGATGGCAATTGGCAGGGCTGCAGGAGAAGGTGATCAGAATGGCATGTGCAAATGAGGAAGGGAGGTGGTGGGACCGTGGTACGTCCTTGTCCATCTAGAGCGTGCGGCAGGGCAAGGACAGACCCCAACCTCACAAGGTGCTGCTCAGCCAACAGCACCACGAGGCCAGGAAGCACTTCCATAGCACACCTTCCCCAACAGCCCGTAGGCTGCATTTCCCTCCTGGTACCCTTTGGTTCTCCGTTGTCCTTCCAGCACCCAGAACTTCCCAGCCCAAGGCTCGGCACCGTGCCCAGGTCCTGCTCACCTGCTGGGCTGGAGGTGAGGTCCCCTCCGAGGCCGCCTTCTCCTCTGTGCTGGAGCTCCTCGTCCGGGTCAGGATCTTCACCTCGCGCAGCCGGCAGCCCCCCAGCTCTGGAGCCACTCGCTGCTGCTCCTCCTCTCTCCTCTGCTCACCCCGGGGTGTCCCCGTTCCTGGTCCCTCTCTGTCTTGCAGCCGTCCTCTCACTGTCACCTTCCTCTCGTGGGCCGGCTCTGGGTGCTGCTCTTCTGCCGGGGCTGGGGCCGTATCCTGATCCCGCTCTGCAGCCGCAATGCTCTCCTGCTCCTTGTGTGGCTTCACTCCTGCCTCCTGCTGCTCCTTCTCCTGTTTTAGTTTCTCGGACACTGCCATTGGTGACCTCAACCGTCTCCCTTCTTTTGTCCTCAGCACCTGCGAGAGCGTTCGCTCCTCGCCTTCCTCCGGAGCCACCGGCTTCACCGGGGCCTGGGACCTGCAGAGAGACCGAGCAGGGTCAGACCTCAGCGCCCAGCACCGGGGGATGGCTTCCAGCCCACAGCTGATGGGGCAGCTCCCCACTCCAGCACAGGTCACAGCACAGGACAGGGCTGGCTGCTGGGCTGCTTCTTTCTGCTCAAGAAGCACCCAGGGCATGGGCAGCACCCACCTGCTGGGAGCGGGGCTGGGGTCCTTCCCGGGGCTGGGGTGGTCTTCATCCACAGACGAGGAGGACAGCAGGCTGCGGTGCCTCCGCCGGCGCTCCCTTTGCTGCTCTTCTTCATCTTCAAGTGTCCTCTGCCTGGCCAGGCTGTTTGGGAGGAGATGTGGAATCACAGAGTCGTAGAACATCCCGAGGTGGAAGGGACCCATAACGATCCCTGAGCCCAAATCCTGGCTCCGCACAGGACCACCCAAAACTCCGACCATGGTGGAAGTGTGGGGCTGCTGGGCACAGGGGAGGGGACACCGACACGAACCGCGTGTTGCAAAGCACTTCCACTCCACCCAACTGATCCCCGCATTTCCCAACACAAGCACTTGACTTTCCAACTCCTAATGTATCCCATTCAGGGCAGCATTCATCCGAAAGGAATCCCTACATTAAGCAAGCCTTTCCGGGTGAGGATATTTCACCTGTAACTCAGCAGAGCCCTGGAACCGCGGCACGGATCCCAACCCCACGGCCCGGGTGGGTCACTGTGAGTGGCAGCAGGTTGCTGTAGCCACAGCATGGGTTATGGGGATGGCCTTTTAATTTTCATTGTGCAAGAGGCCCTGGGGGCAGAAGGCTGCAGAGCTCCCCTGGTTCCCACATCCAGAAGGACCAAGAATTTGTTATAACCACAGCTTATACCAAAATAGCAATGTTCATCATCCTCTCTAAAGAGCTGTTTTTAAAGATGCTATTTTACGCCAGCCAAAGTAATGGCTTTTAGGCTAAAACACCACCCTGAATACAAAGCTATTCAGAAAATAAGGTTCCTTTCTCCATGCAAACCATGCCCGCTCTCTCTGCCAGTGCTGGGCAATACTTTCCAGGCTGCCGTGCAGTTTTCACAACAGCATCTGTGTACCTGCAGCCCCAGCCCTGACACACGCAGCCCCTGCAGGATCCGGCCCCGCTCTGTGCAGCTCACCCAGGCCCAGCGTTCGCTTTGAACATGACTTTTAAGAATGTGAAAGTCAGAGCACGCCCGGGTCCAGCGCTGCTGCGGACACGGCGACTCGCCGTGCGCTCTGCGAGTTACTGTGTAATGAAGGCTGGGTCATAAATTAAACCACATTACCCCCCGCGACCATTCGCAGCTTCTGTTCTTCCTGGTGGACGGAGGCGGGGGAGGCTGCAGGGGCAGCAGAGCGGAACGGAGAGCAGGGCTGGGGGAATGGTGCCTTGCTCCGTCCCCACCACCCCGAGCACAGCGTGGCGTGGGGAGCAGCGGGGATGGAGAAGCTGGGGACCTCCCGTGGGGCTCCGCTGTGAGCATCCCCAGCACTGCAGCAGCGCTCGCCTCTATTTGCCTGCAAACGTCTCTGCTCAGCTGCCCTTGCAGAGCCACTCGGCTGTATTTGCAAGGACACAGGCGCTGCCGCGTGTCCCTCCCACAGTGACAGCACAGAGCCAAAGCTCCGAGCCCGCGTTACTTTGATTTGCACGCGCAGGCTCCAGAATGAAACCGAGGTTTCCCCGCCTCGTGTTTGCTTGGCTCCTGCAGGCGGCACATAGCTGGCATTGCTGACATGCAGTTTCTCATTATTGGTAATTAAATAATCCGGACATCAGGCTACGGATTTGCTTTGCCAGTCTTTCCCTCTGCTGTTTCAAAGAGGGATTCCTTTCTCACTGTATTACCTTTTTTAACCTCAAAGAGATGAGTAAAAGGAGGTTGGCAACTCTCCCTTGCCTTGTCCTCTCCTGCCCTGTTAATCATTAGTGCTGAGATATTTGACATCCCTGCTGTTTCGGGGAATGCTGTCTCATCTCATGGGAAGAGAAACCGCCTTCTTGCCTTGTGCAAGCGCCGGGCGCAGGACCCGCTGGGCGCAGAGGTGGCTCTGGATGGGGTTTGGATGCACTCCGGATCTGTCCCAGAGCCCCGTGGCAGAGGCAGTGGTGCACGCTGGCAGCCCCCGAGCACCGGGGGATCAGTTCCCAGTTCTGTGCTGACCGCAGTGGCTGTTTTACCCCAAAAAAGGGCCGTCCTGGGGGCCCTTTGGCTGGGTGAGCCAGCAGCCAGACAGGGATTTCTGCTCCGCTCCGTGGGCTGTGTCTGACTCACCGTGACCAGCTCTGAGTGTGCACAATGCCGACACCGACCCCACGTCTTCAGGCTGCACATGAGCCCCCAGCCTCCACCTCCCCCAGCCCAGGAGCTCCCATCAGAGCCCAAATTCCCTTTGGGAAGGGCATAGCCACGGGGCCGGGCAGGTTTGGCGGTGGGGATGAATCAGACGGGCAGAGCCTGGGCACGCAGCGGGGGCCACACGAGCACAGGAGAGCACAAAACCCCACAGCCAACCCTAGAACCAGCCCAGAGAACAGCAAAGAGACCCCAAAACCAGGAACACACCTGGCGTGGGGCAAGGATAACTCCCCAGAGCTGCTTCCCTTCTCCCATAGGCAGAAGAAACAAAACCACTCCAGGTCTCAGCCACCCACGAGAAACCCCCCCAGCACCGAGCTCTAATGGGGCAGCACCAGCACCTGATGGCAGCCCCCATCCTCCCCACACCCCGCAGTGCCAGCAGCCCACCCTGACCCCCTCCTTGCTGCCCTAACCCACCTGGAAAGATCGGACCAGTTCCTCCTGCTGAAAGACATCGCTGCTTCCCGTGGGTCTCCGGCAGCCCCAAAACCTCGCAGGCATCCAGGCCAAGGTGGGTCGGTGGGGACTGGCTGCCCGAGGAGGGA
This sequence comes from Numida meleagris, assembly GCF_002078875.1. NCBI lineage: Eukaryota > Metazoa > Chordata > Aves > Galliformes > Numididae > Numida > Numida meleagris. The sequence goes on along the minus strand of NC_034433.1, from coordinate 845,990 downwards.
GGGAACCTGCAAGGTTATTTCCCTGTGCACCTTTACCCTCCTGCAGCCCGTTTACCACCCCGCTGCATCACATGGTCTCTTATCTACCTGGACAGAGGCAGGGCTGTAATTTGTCTACTAGCAGCGCCGTGCAAAAGCCGCCCTGCCCAGGAGTGCCACGCAGAGCAGAGCCCAGCTCGCTGCCTGCTGTGCCAGGGCTCACGGCGAGACCCGCGCTCTGGGCTGGATCCATCCAGGTCTCCCAGGGTTTCAGAGACAACTCCCAGCCCAGAACCTGTTCTACCAGCACCCTGAGCCCGTCAACGCCTCCTGCAGAGGCTGGAGGAGGTGAATTACCTTGGGTGCGTGGGAGGAGGCAGCCGCTGGCTCTCCAAGATCCAAAACAGTCATTAAACACCTCCGGCTGAGTGCAGAGCGTGCCCAAAGAGATGGGAGGGTGCCCCGCTGCTTGCAGCCTTTTTTTCTGGACATTTTGTGGCCTCTCCATTGCTGTGAGCTTTGTTGCATTGAAAAGCACCCAGAAGGCCTTGGGGAAGCCCACCCAGCAGTGATTTTTGGGTGGTGAAGCCACGTGCCAGGCTCATCCTCAGCCTCACCAACCCATCCTCCCCTCTGGGCTGCTCCCCGGACCCTGTCCCCAAATTCCTCCAGGTGTGCCAAGGCCTGAGCAGCCCCAGTGGTGCCTTTGAACCAAAGGTTCCCGATCAAAATCCCATCTCTGAAGGCCATCTCCATCCCATGAGCCACCCACCCCGAGCTGGTTCTGCTTTTCTTCCTCTTTGCTGTCACTGTGGCCTTTCAAGAGCTGTCACCCGTACAAGGAGTTCCGTGAGTTGTGGCACAAAGAAAAGAACTTACTTAAATAACCTTGTAAGTGTCCCACTAATTGCTGACAAACTATATATAGCCGTCCAGCATCAGCGGGCTGCTAGAAAGCAATAAACCTTTCTGATTAATGCACGGCGAGTGCTTTACTTGCAAAACTCATTGCCAAAGGATATCACTGAGGCACAGGACTTAGCAGGATTTCTAGGAGGATTAGGCTGAGCGCAGTGAAAGAACACCCCCAGCTAGGATCTATGGAGAAAAGGAACGTAAAACCTCGCGGTTTGCGATTCCTTTTATTATGAAGATGAAGAAATTCTAGCCAGGATTTAGCAGACAGCCATCAGGCAGAGGATAAGCGTTGGTGATGCTCACCCCTCGGGCTCCCCCAGTCTTTATTTTCAGCTCAGGGACCTTGGAGCTGCCATTTTAAAGACCCCTCAGTGGGTTTCTCCTCCAGCACGGAGTTCCCAGCTCTGTTCCCCGCTGTAGGAAGAGCTCCCACCTCCCCGTCGCTTGGGGCCGGCTCAAGCTGAGCTGTTGGGCAGCACAAAGCGTTGATCTCCAGCCACCAGGACACTGCTGGTGTGAGATTTTTGCTGCCCCAAGGCGGTCAGCTCACCTTTCCCCTCTGCTTTTTATGTTTCTTCATGTTTGCCGTAACCCCAAACTATCTCTTCCACATTGGCAATGGCCAATCATGCTGGATTTTCCCTGTAAGATCATCTGCCATATCCTCAAATCCCAGCCCTGTGAGATCATTCTGAGCCTGTCCTTCATCTCTGCTATGCTGAAAATGCTGGAGTTAGCAGCAGGCTTTGCTATCTCGCCTTTGCTGTTTCCTATCTATTCCCTCATTATTTATCTCTGCTCGGACTTTCCCTCTCAGCTGTGGCTTTTCCAGCCTTTGCTCCTGGGAATCCCAGAACCTCACCTGGTGCAGACCAGCAGAGGACACCCATTTACACCCGATAAGGAGCTGGACCAGTATCGGCCAGGATTCTTTTCTTTTCCCTTGGGAACAGTGTCCTGTGCCTCATCCCCACGCGTGTTTCTTTGGCTAAGGGCAGAGGAGAGCTTCCAGTTCCCATAATCGCGCTGTAATTGGGGCATTCCTCAGCCTCGCCCCGGGGCCCAGCAGCGCATCCTGCACCTCCACCCATCCGCTGGTCCTGACATCGGCCCAGCTCCGCTCCTCCATCTCCCTTTGCTCCCTGGCTAAAACTCCTTCAGCTTTGGGGGAGGTGGGTGTGATGTGTGAGAAACTGGGAGCACGGGGGTACCTCCACTGTGAGAAGGAAGCCAGGCAGGAAAGCATCTCAGCTTGGTTCATTTTTGCCCAGAAATCAAGCAAATCCCAGCCATGAATCAACCTTTTCTGTAGGAAGGGAATAACCTTTGCCTGAACTGCCTTGCACCCAGAGAGCAGGGGCTTCTTTAATCTGCAATGAAAGGGAGGAAGGGAGGGGGGAAGGAAGGAAGGAGGGAGGGAAGGAAGGGAGGGAGGAAGGGAGGGAAGGA